>NC_073696.1:150711474-150916604 GCF_029784165.1 Wyeomyia smithii
AAGAATCTTCGACAGCTTCCAAAAAGGTTTTGAGTATGGTTTCAATTTTTCCACCTTAGTCTCAAAATTTTGATTTCTCAGAAGAGTAAATCTATGTTTAATCTCTTTCTGTAAATCTTTATAAATAGTTTTAAAAACAGGGTCACGAGAACGTTGATATTGACGTCTGCGGACATTTTTGAAACGATTAAGAAGTTGAAGATTTTCGTCAATTATTGGTGAATCAAATTTCACTTGAGCCTTTGGAACAGAATAATTCCTGGCATCAACAATTGCACATTTTAATGCTTCCAAAGCGGAATCAATATTCACTTCGTTTTGCAAATCAAGCTCATTATTGAAATTTCTCTCAATATAATTTTTGTATCTTTCCCAATTGGCTTTGTTATAATTAAAAACAGAGCTCATAGGGTTTAAAACTGATTCATGTGATAAAGAAAAAGTTATTGGAAGATGGTCAGAATCAAAGTTAGCATGTGTGATCAAATCACTACATACCTGACTTTGATCTGTTAGCACCAAATCAATTGTTGAAGGGTTTCTTACAGAAGAAAAGCATTTAGGACTATTCGGAGACAAAATAGAATAGTATCCTGAAGAACAATCATTGAATAAAATTTTGCCATTGGAATTACTTTGAGAATTATTCCATGAACGATGTTTAGCGTTAAAATCGCCGATTATGAAAAATTTCGAACGATTTCTGGTGAGTTTTTGTAAATCACTTTTAAAATTATTTTTGAGCTCGCGTGTGCATTGAAATGGTAAATATGCTACGGCAATGAGTAAAATCCCAAGTTCATATTGAACTTCAATTCCCAAAGTTTCAATAACTTTCGTCTCAAGATGGGGAAGAGCACGATGTTTGATTCGGCGATGAATAACAATTGCAACTCCACCGCCGGAACCATGAATCCTATCATATCTATGAACCACGTAATTGGGATCATATTTTAATTTGATGTTAGGTTTCAAAAATGTTTCAGTAATAATTGCAATATGCACATTATTTACTGTTAAAAAATTAAAAAGCTCATTCTCATTGGCCTTCAATGAGCGAGCATTCCAATTTAATATTTTAATTGTTTTATTTAAAATCATTGCTAAATTTTAAATTAGAAACCATTTTAATAATAAAATTTGTGCCTATTTGAATGGCTTCAAACATTGATTTTGCCTGCAACATGGCGTTCATAAGATCGAACATTGCCTGTTGCAAAAAAGAAAGTTTACCTGCCGTAATAGGCCCCAGGCAGTTGACATTAGAAAAAATATTTTTGGTAGCAATATTAGCTGGGGTAATAGGTTTACAATTATTTCCTAGCGTGTTTTGCTTACCCATATTAGCGGTCATTTTCGAACTACCAACATTAGGCGGTAGAATGTTCGAACTGCCTGTGACCTGTGCATAAGTTAAACGGGTATGCAAAGGAGTAGGTAAACTATGCGTCACTGGTACGCTTGGAGAATTTTGTTTTGAAGTTGGTTTTAATTGAGAAATTGAATTTTGTTTACCTTGCCTTGCCTTAACAATTGCTAAGCGGACTGGGCATTGATAAAAATTTGACATATGGTTGCCGTTACAATTCGCACAGCGAAAATTTTTACTCTCTTTCACAGGACATGTGTCCTTTTTGTGAGAAGAGTCTCCACAATTAAGACATTTTTGGTCCATGTTACAGAATTTGGAACCATGGCCATAACGTTGGCAAGTACGGCATTGGGTGATATGCTTTTCACCTCCGCCATACTTCCTATAAATTTCCCACTTTACACGCACATTATACAAAGCATGTGCCTTTTCAAAAAATTTTAAGTTGTTAACCTCATTGCGGTTAAAATGAATTAAATAATTAACAAGGGAAATTCCAGTTCTCTGACTGTTTTCGCCTCGTGATTTTTGTTTCATTAGAATTACTTGGGTAGGGGCTATGCCAAGTAATTTTGTTAAAGTAAGTTTGATCTCATCAACGGTTTGATAGTTGGTGAGACCTTTCAAGACAACCTTGAACGGCTTGGCGTTCTTGGTGTCGTATGTAAAAAATTTGTACATCTTGTCAGTTAAATACTGAACAAGACGATCACGACCCTTTACTGAGTCGGCTAATAAGCGGCATTCACCTCTACGGCCAATCTGATGGGTAACTTTAACGTCAGAAACAAACGTTGAAAGTTCCTTTTTGAATATATTAAATTCAGAAGAAATAGTTACCACAATAGGTGGAACTTTCTCCTTTTTTAAAGATTTTATATTTTGTATAGTTTCAATATTAATAACTTCCATTTCACCAGCTTCTTGCTCAGGCAAAATATCAAAAGGATTGTCACTACAGACACTCGATGTGTCAGACAGAGATGCCTCTCTTTTCCTCCCCGCAGCGATGCGAGGTTTCTTTTTCCGTCCAGCCATTTCAGGTGATACGAAAAAAGTTAAAACAAATGTTAAATACAAATGTAGGTAGTCTTGAGAAAGACTGATGGGAAATAACTTTCAGGTAGTCTTTAAAAGACACACTGACAAAACACAAACTTTGAAGCTATAGGCAGTCAAAGACCAGTCCACAAGCAACCGAAAAAACGTCTGAATTGTAGGACAGTTCAAGACGCACTCTATGAGTCTTGAAGTGCTTGCTAATTCGATGCACAGTTATGAACCCATTAGTAATTGAAAATTTCGAGAGGTTGGTCAACCTTCAATCTCAATCCAGATTTATGACTTTATATTTTGACTATATGGCTCAAGATATTAATCCTTCTTCATACGATTCCTCCAATGTCGCACTTTTAGATACTTCTAATAATGCTATATTCTTCGACACCACCATGAAAGTAGACATTTCTGGAATCCCGGATCAATTGCGACCCCAAGAGATCCCTAAAAATTTTTCCAATAAGTTTAAACATGTTAGTTATGATAAAAGGTTTTACACTGACGGATCTACTCTAGATGAGTCCACTGGCTTCGGTGTTTTCCACGAAAACTTTACCGCCTCCTACAAACTCGATGCTCCTGCTTCCGTGTACGTCGTAGAACTTGCTGCCATTCAGTACTCTCTTGGGATCATCGAAACCCTGCCCATAGACCACTACTTCATCTTCACAGACAGTCTCAGTGCCATTGAGGCTCTGCGATCGATGAAGACTGTGAAGCACACCCCGTATTTCCTGGGGAAAATACGGCGGTTTTTAAGTGCTTTAACAGATAAAAATTACCGGGTTACCTTAGCGTGGGTCCTTTCTCACTGTTCCATTCCGGGCAATGAAAAGGCTGACGCTTTAGCTAAGGTGGGTGCTATTGATGGCGATATTTATGTAAGACCAATTGTTTATGATGAATTTTATAGCATTTTGCGTCAGAGAACACTCAACAGTTGGCAATCATCATGGAACTCAGATGAACTGGGACGGTGGCCACATTCCATTTTTCCTAAGGTATCGACGAAAGCATGGTTCAAGGGGTTGGATGTAGGTCGGGACTTCATTCGCGTGATGTCCAGACTTATGTCCAATCACTATACGTTAAACACGCATCTCTTTCGTATAGGGCTTGTAGACATTAATCACTGCGTTTGTGGCGATGGCTACCATGACATCGAGCATGTTGTTTGGTCGTGTACCGAATAGTGTGGTGTTAGGTCTGAGCTTATAGATTCCCTTCGGGCCCGAGGAAAACAACCGAACGTATCCGTTAGAGACATTCTGGGAAGCGGCGATCTCCAGTACATGACACAGCTATATGGGTTTATAAAAAATGCTGGCATTAAAATTTGATTTCTTTTATTTATTTGCTAGAATACAATTTCTGTCACAAACTGAAAGAGAATGATACACCCAGCTGGAGACACTAAAACGAAGACTCAAATACAAATAGAACATCACTGGTTAGCCACGTACAAATGAATACCTTCTGTAATATAAAATAGTTAAAAACAAAATTGTAACACCCCTCCTCCCACCTTAAATCCCCACTAGCTCGTAGTCGGTCGCGAGAATAAAAAAAAGGTCTCCCTCTTTTCCCTGCTAATTTAGAATTTAAAAAAAATGTACTTGGCTCAGTTAAACATAAATTGTATCGTGCCGTGTCAAATAAACTATTTAAAAACTAAAACTGAGGTGAAAATTAGGGTGGTCCTAGAACCAACGAAATAAACCAACTGAAATTTTTATTTGTGGAAAAATAAAATTTTATTTTCAGTAAAGTTGTAGATCACTTGGTTTTAAGCAGCTCTGTTCAAGACTACTTTCTTGTTGCTCTTAAATTGACTGAATTAGAGCAATTTTGCCTAGGGTGGCTCTTAAAAAACGGTTTTTTCGCTCTACTTTGTTTAATTCAATTTTCTCAGTAAAGTTATGTTCGGACGACTTTTAGAGTTTTAAAAGACGTAACTTTTGGTGGCTATACTTTAACGATATCTTTTATGGGTGAAAAGCTATTAAGCTTTTAATTTTTAAAATACGCCCTTTTCAACTGTTGATATCTCTGAATGGGGCAAATGAAAAAAATATCTTCTGGTTTCATTTGAAAGAGCAACTTTTGTATTTTATCATAAAAAAAAATGGAGATAAGTTATTTCCTAAAATCGAATAAAATAAGTTTGAATATGATCATTTTCTGTCGAAAAAGTAAGGTTTTTACAGCCTAGTTTTTTTATTTGATAAAACTGATCTACATATTCTTCGCTAAAATTGAAGATAAGCTAATTTTCGAAACTTTTTACGTAGAATTACGTCTCATTTGATTTTCAATAAAATTTGTATACGTATCTTCAATTAAAAAAATTTCAAAATATTAAAATTTATATACGATACAATCTTAAAATAACTTTCGGCAGTTGCAAAACGATGGAATACATTCCGCGTCGAACACTCGACAGAAACGGATGTGCAAAGTGGTCGTTCTATTACAATCCGGTCCGTGTGTACGAATAGCCAAACAAAAGAGTGTATTATTCGCGCTAAAGGCCAACTAGATTGTGAGTTGTGTCGATACGTTCTGTACCCGGCTCACAACTTTGGCTGTATTGGTGCAAAATACCAGCTGCCGTTTTGATCTGTGCACCGTGAATAGATCTTTTTAATCCAAGCCCATCAGTTGACAGTCGAGTCCGTGTCGCTGTGCTGAGTGATCTCACACCCGGCTCACTGCTGGTGGCTGTATTGGTGCTGCTGTACTGGTGCTGCTGGCTGCTTTGGGTGCAGCTTCGAACGATCGGACAACCACTGCTGGAAGGAAGAAGTAAAGAGGTACGTGTTCTTGTCGGCGCTAGTGCGCTAGTGCGCTACATTTAGCGCAATGGATATAGATCCCTCGCCTCCCGTGCCACCATCCTCGAACCCCCCTGACCCTGACCCTTCTGTTACCCCCTCCCCTGTTCATTCTCCAGTCCCCCCTCGCCCCAGGCTTCACCCGGACGGATCTCAACAGGGCAGCTATACTGTTTATTTTCGTCCAAAGGCAGGAGTGAATTCAAAGCGTTTAAACATACTGCAAATTGCTAAAGACCTGACGAAGGGGTACAAGGCCGTGACCGAAATTTCCAAGGTCCGACCTAACAAGCTCCGTGTCGTGGTCAGTGATCTGGCACAGGCCAATGCTATCGCTTGCTCTGAGCTCTTCACACGCGAGTATCGCGTCTACATACCCGCACGAGACGTGGAGATCGACGGTGTCATAACCGATTCGAGTCTGTCTGTCGAGTGTATCCTAAAAAGCGCAACCGGTTGCTTCAAAAATACCGAAACACAGGCGAAGATTTTGGACTGTAAGCAATTGCGGTCCATGTCTCTCGTCGGCGGTAAAAAAGTTTACACTCCGTCAGACTCGTTTCGCGTTACGTTTGCCGGATCTGCACTCCCTAGCCACGTCTCGATCGACCGGGTTCGTCTGCCTGTGCGATTGTATGTACCCCGTGTTATGAATTGCACCAATTGCAAGCAGTTAGGCCACACAGCCGCCTACTGCTGCAATAAGGCACGATGTAGCAAGTGTGGGGAGACTCATGCGGAAGATTCTTGCAGTGTTAATGCTGAAAAATGTATTCACTGTGGGGAAAACCAGCATGAGCTCTCCACATGCCCGGTGTACATGCAGCGCAGAGATAAAATCAAGCGGTCACTTAATGAGCGTTCAAAGCGTTCTTACGCTGAGATGCTGAAGAAGACCGTGACCACTTCTACCATAACATCGAACCCCTTTGATCTGTTGCCCTCTGATGAAACCGATTCTGACGATTCATCAGCGGGAACATCTTATGCCAATCCTGGGGAGTCTAGGAAGAGGAAAAATGTTTCTTCTCCTAAACTTCCCCGTAAAGGTCCTAAGATTTCCCAAAGGTAATGACAAGTACGAACAAACCAAACAGTGCTGCGGAAAAACCGAAGCAAACTCCTCATGGGCTTGCAAATTTAAAGTCCCAGAAGGAGTTCCCAGCATTGCCAGGAACATCTAAAACCCCAGTTGTTCCTTTTGCACATCCAGTTGATGAAACAAACTCTGGATTAGTGAAATTTTCTGACATTGTGGACTGGATTTTTGAAAATTTCAATGTACCCGATCCAATTAAAATTTTTCTTACAGCATTCCTCCCAACAGTTAGATCATTTTTGAAGCAGTTGACTGCCCAATGGCCCCTCCTTGCAGCGATTGTATCCTTCGATGCCTAATTCAACTGCGTATATGAAGGATTCTATCTCTGTCTTACAGTGGAATTGTAGAAGTATTTTACCAAAAATTGATTCGTTTAAAGTTTTGATAAATAAAAACAAATGCGATGCATTTTCCCTTTGTGAAACTTGGCTTACTTCAAATATTGATCTCAACTTCCATGATTTTAATATTATTCGCCTTGATCGAGACACCCCATATGGAGGAGTACTTTTAGGGATTAAAAAGTGCTATTCTTTCTATCGTATTAACCTCCCCTCGATTCCAGGCATCGAAGTTGTCGCATGTCAAATGACAATACAAGGTAAAGAGCTTTGTATTGCCTCAATATATATTCCTCCCAGAGCACAGGTTGGGCAACGGCTGCTCTTTGATTTAATAGAACTTCTTCCCTCGCCACGTTTGATTTTGGGAGACTTCAACTCTCATGGCGTGGCTTGGGGTTCCCCATACAATGATAACCGCTCCTCTTTAATCTATAACCTTTGCGATGACTTCGACATGACTATTTTAAACAACGGTGAAATGACACGTATCCCGAAACCTCCAGCACGCCCAAGCGCTTTGGATCTATCCTTATGTTCGACATCGCTACGGTTGGATTGCACATGGAAGGTAATCCTTGATCCTCACGGTAGCGACCATTTGCTCATTCTTATTTCAATTAATAACGGGTCAACTCGCATGCGACCAATTGACATTCCGTATGACCTCACACGGAATGTCGATTGGAAGTTATACGAGGAAATGATTTCAAAAGCGGTCGAGTCGATTCAACATCATCCACCACTTGAAGAATACAACCTCCTCGCGGGCTTGATTCTCGACGCCGCGTTGCAAGCCCAAACGAAGAAATATCCCGGCGTAACGATCAAAGAACGGCCTCCCACTCCGTGGTGGGACCAAGAGTGCTCCGATGTCTACACGCAAAGATCCGACGCGTATCTGACCTTCCGGGATACAGACGATGCCGACGACTTTAAACGTTATTCGGAGCTTGATACCAAGTTTAAAAGCTTGACTAAGGCAAAGAAACGCGGATACTGGCGTCGGTTCGTAAACGAGACGTCGAGGGAGACATCAATGAGCACTCTTTGGAACACAGCCCGAAGAATGCGGAATCGCGTAACGGTCAACGAAAGCGAGGAGTCTTCAAGTAGGTGGATATTTGATTTTGCCAGGAAAGTATGCCCGGACTCTGTTCCTGAGCAAAACATTGTTCGCGATGCGTCTCCGGGCCACGACGCGATTGAATCACCTTTTACGATGGCAGAATTTTCAGTTGCCCTCCTGTCCTGTAACAATAACGCGCCTGGGTTAGATAGAATCACATTCAACTTGTTGAAGAATCTACCCGGCAATGCCAAGAGGCGCTTGTTGAACTTGTTCAATAAGTTCCTGGAGCAAAATATTGTACCGCAGGATTGGAGGCAAGTGAAGGTTATCGCCATCCAAAAACCAGGGAAACCAGCTTCTGATCACAACTCTTATAGGCCGATTGCAATGCTATCCTGTATCCGGAAATTGATGGAAAAAATGATACTCCGTCGTTTAGACCATTGGGTCGAATCAAATGGTCTACTATCAGATACTCAATTTGGCTTCCGCCGTGCCAAAGGGACGAATGATTGTCTTGCGTTGCTTTCAACAGATATTCAGCTGGCGCATGCTCGCAAAGAACAAATGGCGTCTGCGTTCTTGGACATTAAGGGGGCTTTTGATTCCGTTTCTACTGACATTCTTTCGGGTAAACTTCACCGACAAGGATTTTCTCCAATTTTGAACAATTTTTTGCACAATTTGTTGTCCGAAAAGCACATGCATTTTACGCACGGCGATTTGGCAACTTTTCGCATTAGCTACATGGGTCTTCCCCAGGGCTCATGTTTAAGCCCCCTTCTTTACAACTTTTATGTAAATGACATCGACGAATGTCTGGCAAACTCATGCACGATAAGACAACTTGCAGACGACAGTGTAATCTCTGTTACAGGAGCCAAAGCTGCCGATTTGCAAGGACCATTGCAAGATACCTTGGACAATTTGTCTGCTTGGGCTTTACAGCTAGGTATCGAATTCTCTCCGGAGAAGACTGAGATAGTAGTTTTTTCTAGGAAGCATGAACCTGCTCAGCTTCAAACACAATTAATGGGTAAAACGATTTCTCAGGTTTTGGTACACAAATATCTTGGTGTCTGGTTCGACTCTAAAGGCACCTGGGGTTGTCACGTGAGGTATCTGATGAAAAAATGTCAACAAAGAGTGAATTTTCTTCGTACAATAACCGGACAATGGTGGGGAGCCCACCCAGGAGACCTTATAAGGCTTTACCAAACAACGATATTGTCTGTTATTGAATACGGGTGTTTCTGCTTCCGCTCCGCAGCAAACACACATTTGATCAAACTGGAGCGAATACAATATCGTTGTTTGCGTATCGCCTTAGGTTGCATGCAGTCGACCCATACGATGAGTTTGGAGGTCTTAGCTGGAGTACTACCATTGAAAAACCGCTTCTGGAGCCTGTCTTCTCGTATTCTTATCAAATGTGAGGTCTTGAACCGTCCCGTGATTGAAAATTTTGAAAGGTTAATCGAACTTAATTCTCAAACCCGTTTTATGACATTGTATTTCAATCACATGTCCCAAAATATTAACCCTTCTTCGAATATCCCAAATCGTGTCGACTTATCAAATACTTCTGATTCTACTGTGTTTTTCGATACATCCATGATAGAAAAAAACTCGTGGAATCCCGGATCATTTACGCGTGCAGCAGATCCCCAAAATTTTTTCCAATAAATATCGAAACATCAACTGCGACAATATGTACTACACTGACGGATCACTTCTTGATGGGTCCACTGGCTTCGGTATCTTCAATAACAATTTAACCGTCTCCCATAAGCTCGATAATCCTGCTTCTGTTTACGTCGCAGAATTAGCTGCAATTCAGTACACCCTAGGGATTATCGAAAAAATGCCCACGGACCATTATTTCATCTTTACGGACAGTCTCAGTTCCATTGAGGCTCTCCGATCGATGAAAGATGTTAAGCACTCTCCGTATTTCCTGGGGAAAATACGGGAACATCTGAGTGCTTTATCCGAAAAATCTACTCAGATTACCTTAGCGTGGGTCCCTTCTCACTGCTCGATACCGGGTAATGAGAAAGCGGACTTTTTGGCTAAGGTGGGCGCAACAAACGGTGATATTTATGAAAGACCAATTGCCTTTATATGAATTTTTCGCATTTGTACGTCAGAATACGATCATAAGTTGGCAAAATTCTTGGACCAAGGGGGAACTGGGAAGGTGGTTACATTCCATAATCCCCAAGGTATCGACGAACCCGTGGTTCAAGGGGTTGGATGTAGGTCGGGATTTCATTTGCGTGATGTCCCGGCTTATGTCCAATCACTATAGATTTGACGCGCATCTCCGTCGTGTTGGGCTCGGGGAGAGTGGTATCTGTGCCTGTGGTGAAGGTTATCACGACATAGAGCACGTTTTTTGGTCATGCCCTGTATACCGTGACGCCAGGTCTAGATTAATAGCTTCCCTGCAGGCCGAAGGTAGGCAGTCGGCTGTTCCTGTTCGTGATGTCTTGGCAAGCCGTGACCTATCCTACATGTCCCTTATATACGGTTTTCCTGAAATCCATCCACGCCCCAGTTTAGTCCTATCCCCTTCCGCCTACATCCAACCAAACGACAAGAACACGTTAAGACCCCGGATCCGGAAACAGCAACTAGACCCGCACGATACTCTCAGGCCCCGAGGGAGACAACCCAATATGCCAGTCCGTAATATCTTGGCCCAGCAGCGGAACATATTCAATATGCTGCTTACCTATGGCGATGGAAAACCGTCAAACAACAAATCAGTGCTTTTCATGCAAAACATTCTAGCTTTAAGTTAGATTTAGTTTCAGCTCGTAGTCGGCAGCGAGGATAAAAAATTTGCTCTTAGTTATTAAGATACTTTAGAAAGTAAGCTACCAGATATAATTGGCGCCGTTAAACATTGAATTGTATTTGTGCCGTGTCAAATAAACTATAGATGAGGAAAAAAAAAAACGATGGAATTGCTGTAAGCAATGCAAAAAAATACTTTTCTCTTCCGTTTATGCATAATTGGCAAAATTTAATGTTCGTTATTTAGAAAAGAAAGTTTCTAGAAAATTCAGCCGCATCGTGAACATCGAAGACGTTTTCAAGAGGCTTCTGCTAACATCCGATCCCGTCATTTCGCTAAACAACCGACGTACTGCCCAATGCGAAAGTTTGTCACATCTACCAACAGAAGCACGAAAATTGATTAAACATTAAAACTTTCTTTTCAAAATAACGAACATTAAATTTTGCAAATTATGCATAAACGGAAGAGAAAGGTATTTTTTTGCATTGCTTACAGCAATTTCATCGTTTTGTAACTGCCGAAAATTATTTTAAAGATTGTGTCGTATATAAATTTTAATATTTTGAAATTTTTTTAATTAAAGTCACGTATACAAATTTTATTGAAAATCAAATGAGACGTAATTCTACGTGAAAAATTTCGAAAATTAGCTTATCTTTAATTTTACCGAAGAATATGTACATCAGTTTTAACAAATAAAAAAACTAGGCTGTAAAAACCTTACTTTATCGACTGAAAATGATTATATTCAAACTTATTTTATTCGATTTTAAGAAATAACTTATCTCCAATTTTTTTTTATTATAAAGTACAAAAGTTGCTCTTTCAAATGAAACCAGAAGATATTTTTGTTATTTGCCCTATTCAGAGATATCAACAGTTGAAAAGGGCGCATTTTAAAAATTAAAAGCTTAATAGCTTTTCACCCATAAAAGATATCGTTAAAATATAGCCACCAAAAGTTGCGTCTTTTAAAGCTCTAAAAGTCGTCTGAACGTAATTTTTCTGAGAAAATTGAATTAAACAAAGTAGAGCGAAAAAACCGTTTTTTAAGAGCCACCCTAGGCAAAATTGCTCTAATTCAGTCAATTTAAGAGCTACAAGAAAGTAGTCTCCAACAAAGCTGCTTAAAATCAAGTGATCTACAACTTTACTGAAAATAAAATTTTATTTTTCCACAAATAAAAACTTTAGTTGGTTTATTTCGTTGGTTCTAGGACCACCCTAATTTTCACCTCAGTTTAAATGTAGACCAAATTATAATAAGCAACTTCGCCATATAAAGTATGGCTCTAAAATCACAAAAATGTATCGAAAACTCCATTTCCGCCTAAATTGTCGTTCTGTACCACTGTGCATTGGGCCCACTTTTATACCTTCGGTTTTTCCAGTGATTGCTATACCTTTCTAGGAGAAAGGAAAAACGATTTCCCGATTCCTACCGATGGAATATTAGGAAGAGATTTTCTAGTAAACCACAAATGTAACATAGATTATGACTCTTGGCTTCTCAATCTAACTCAAAATTTTGAAACAATTTCAATTCCCATAGTGAACAGGCAAGTCAACTCAAGTATCATACCAGCTAGGTGTGAGATAATAAAACAACTCGACAACATGAATATTCAGGAAGACAATGTAATTTTCTCTGAAGAAATATACCCCGGAGTATTTTGCACAAATACTCTGGTAAACAAAAACAACTGTCACGTTAAAATTGTAAATACTACAACTAAGAAAATTCAATTACCAGAAAACTTTTGCCCTAAATATGAATCCTTAGCAAATTTCTATTTTTGTTCTATTCAAAACAAAACGAACGAAAAAATCTTAATGAACGAGCAAAGAAATTAAACAAGGAGCTTAAACTCGAAAGCAGTGAGCCTTTTATAAAAAATAAACTGGAAAAACTTTGCAATGAATTTAATGACATATTTTCACTTCAAGGTGACTTGCTTTCAGAAAACAATTTTTACAAACAAAGTATAACCCTCAATGACCCAAAACTAACTTATATCAAAAATTACAGATTACCGGAGTCTCAAAAACATGAAATAAATGAACAAGTACAAAAAATGCTAAATGAAGGGATAATTCAAAATTCGACCTCACCTTACAACTCGCCCATCTTACTTGTGCCAAAGAAAACAGATTCAAACGGAAGTAAGAAGTGGCGACTTGTAATCGATTACCGACAGTTGAACAAAAAAATAACTCCAGACAAGTTTCCACTCCCACGGATAGATGAAATCCTAGATCAATTAGGTCGAGCAAGATACTTTTCTACACTTGACCTGATGTCTGGATTTCACCAAATCCCGTTGGACCGAAATTCTAAACAATACACAGCCTTCTCCTCTGATAAAGGTCATTTAATTAATAGGCTACCTTTCGGTTTAAACATAAGTCCTAACTCTTTTCAACGCATGATGTCCATCGCGTTGAGCGGTTTACCACCACATTGTGCATTCCTCTACATTGACGATATCATCGTAGTGGGATGCTCAATTAATCACCATATCGAAAATTTACGTGAAGTGTTTCAACACCTAAGGAAATACAATCTCAAACTAAATTCAGCTAAATGTCATTTTTCAAAAAATGAAGTAACCTATCTAGGACATCATATCTCAAAAGATGGCATACAACCGGATAATAACAAATATTCGACAATTATAAATTACTCAGTACCGAAAAAAGCTGATGAAGTTAGAAGATTTGTTGCTTTTTGCAATTATTATCGTCGCTTCATTAAAAATTTCGCCGATATCACCAACCCACTCAACAAAATATTACGAAAGGAAACAGTGTTCGAATGGAATGACAAATGCCAATCTTCATTTGAAATACTAAAGAAAAATTTGCTGTCCCCTCAGATTCTACAATTTCCAGATTACTCCAAAGAATTCATTATTATCACCGACGCGTCAAAAGTAGCCTGTGGAGCAGTTCTAGCTCAGTTGCACGATGGCATCGAATTACCAATTGCATTCGCTAGCAAAGCTTTTACAAAAGGTGAATCGAACTAATCAACAATTGAACAAGAACTAACTGCTATACATTGGGCCATCGACTATTTTAGACCGTATATATATGGTCGCAAATTTATTATACGAACTGACCATAGACCACCTATATATCTATTCTCGCTTAAAAACCCTACATCTAAACTCAAACGAATGAGATGGGATTTGGAGGAATATGATTTTAAAGTGGAATATATAAAAGGCAGTTCACACGTAGTATCTGACGCGTTATCAAAAATTCAAATAACGTCAGATACTCTAAAAAAAATGTACACTGTTCGTTCGCTAACTGGGCTGAGGGCCTAGCCCAGTTAACGAATGTCGCTCGCTAACTGGGCTGACATTTCAAATGTCGTCAAATACCGAGGGGGACTCGGCTGTAATGGCGCTAGGCAAAGTCTCTCAGCGAAAATTGGAAAATGTTTTAAACAAATACACTAAAAATCCTAATTGATGAACAGAAAACGAGAAAAAATAAGTTGTTGGCCTTGCGTGTGCTTTATTCGAACTAACCGTTGCCTGGAAACATGTTCTTTTCATAAAATGTTTATTCGACCTGGAAACCAGTGGATGGATATCTTATGGATTGCATATGTGATGACAACCAAAATCCATTGAACTGAAAAAATCAATCTCAATTTACTATTCATGTGCCCCTATCTCGTTTTGACAACAATATGACAGACGCTGATTTTTGACGTTCATCTGCTTTTTAACTGGGCTATAGCCCAGTTAGCGAACGCCCAGTTAAAAAGCAGCCCAGTTAAACAGCACCCAGTTAGCGAACAGTTACTGTACATAGTAACTAGATCTATGACAAAAAAAAAATACTTCTACCACTACTGACAGCCAGACACAGAAGCCTGATCAACTTCACGTGTACGAAGCAGTCAGCGGCTTAGAAGCTTTTGATTTGCCAAAATTAACATTTAATTTCAACGATAATACATCTTGCAAAGACATGATTATATATGATAAGAGATTTAGAAAGAGGCTAACTCCAACGGTTACCCTCGCAGTAAATTCTAACCTAATAAACGATTTACAATTTACATTACAACATATAGACGGCAGGCCTGCCCTAACAAAAGCAACATTCATCCTCAATGTGTAAAAACTGGTGATCTTATCTTTATGTTAGGCAATACCAGCGCCGGCCGCATCCGAATGCAGGTCAAAGAAGGAGTGTGTATGGGAATATGTTGACGTGATACTCGCTTTATTGGAAGCCGAGAACACCTCTGCACTTCCACGAGAAATCACTGGGATGTTGGAGAAAAGGGTAGGGTTTGCAGCAGATTTCGTTTTGGTAAACGATGCGCTGAATTCGGGTACCGGGTTCATAGCAAATATCGCGCCTACAAGTTCATATTAACCTCCGCGAAAATTATTACGCGATTCGAACTCGTTCTGTTTGATATACCACCGAAAAAAGGGCACGCGAGAATACCGGAACTGCGATTAAATTAATATAGACTAAAATATTCGAACATTCCCTCAACAAATCATCATGCAACTACCGAAGAGAGTCTCCCATTGGTGTATCTCAGCCGACTACACAATGTTACGAGAGCTACGAAAGCTCTATCCACGTTAACGTCTCGACACTTCTATTGTTTCCTCCAAGAGGTTATACCGAAAACTACATCGCGTTGATAATCTATCTGTAGAAAACACGAACTCATGGAAGGTATCGACGTGACATTCGGACATCTGTTTATGAAGTCCTTATACAACTACCGAAACGTATCTCCCATTGATTTATCTCAGCTGACTACACGATTTTACGAAAACTACTGGAGTTGAGTCCACGTTAACGTCTCGCCACTTCTATCGTTTCTTCGTGAAGGACCCTCTTTATACCGAAAATTATAACGGTAGATATTCGGTCACCCGGAGATATGGCTTTCTGCTTAACAGGTCGACAATCGACATTCGTCTGTTCTTAAAAAGCGATTTCCTGACTTTAAGGCAGAACCGAAGCATCATGCACGACCGCTCTATTCCTTTCTACCGATGTGGACGCGTATGGACGCGGCGTTTCACGTCGATTTTCTTTTGTTTGTCTACGCAAGAGTCGCCTTTCAAATACAAAAATTGGCGAAATTCCATGCATCCAAAGCCCTAATAATTTGAAAAATGCAGGTACACATATTTGCCAAAACGTAGTCTCAAATTTGCGAACAAAACGCCAAACTAGCCATAATTATAAAATAATATTCAAAACGACTATTCAAAAGCTAGAAAAATCGAAAAATAGTTAGCATCGATTCTGGTTAGTAGCAAAACTTACATTTCAAACTCTCATAATCCATGTGCATGTTTACCAAAACAACTTTAGCTATTTTGTTTAGTCACTGTTAACAAATTATGATCCAATGGGGGTCTCTATCACTAACGCTATTTTGTGTAGAACCATACGCGTGAAGCCGGGTATTCAAACTCTACTTCTAACCGTGGTTTAGTTTCGACTCCATGAATTTTATCCCAAAATGGCTACTTCTAAATATTAAATGCACGCGAACACGAATAGACTGCTTGTTCACTATCCCATTGATCGAATCCTCCAGCATTTAAAGAAAAATATAATAAAATATAAAAGGAACGCTCTCACCTATGTCATCCGGATCAGATTGGGAATAAGTTTAGGCTGTTGCCTGTCCTTACTTTTTCTCACACAATATTTAACCGACACTGTGGTTGATTAGGCGGAAGTTTCACAACCGATCTCAACTTCTAACAAACACTTGAATTGAGCTGGCTCCTGGCTGCAGCTGAAATTGAGGCCGCACCAAAAAGCACCCTTGTCCAGCGCACTAAACTCGACTCCATTACATAACATACACAATTTTCTTCCGCTTTCCTGGTGCTGATAGACCAGAATTGTCACAGTTAGTTGCTTATTAGTCACTTGAAGTCTGAATTCACAATTTCCGGGCTGATTTTTGCTCGACTAGCAACTTTATCTTTGATTTGATTCAGTTTACGATTACATTTATGAAACACTATCCGAGAACAATAAATTTAAGTATATTCAAAGAGCAAATTGTGACACAGCGAAAAATTGCCTCCGTTCGCGTTCGTGGTTTACTTCGATCCCTGCGCAAAGTAATGTCGAAATTAACTCAAAAGTGAAAAAGCTAGTAATTTTCTCATACATCGACATGAATACCTTCAAACAGATAGGCAACGCAATTCTTCGGAATACTGCCATAATAATTTATAAGAAACCTGTTCAAGTTTCTACAGAGACTGAGATAAGCAGCATATTAAAACAGTACCATGACTCTGCAACTGGAGGTTATATCGGTACAAATAGATTATATAAGAAACTCAAGTCCCTTTACACCTGGCCAAAAATGAAGCAAACAATTTCAGATTACGTCGGAAATTGCAAGCTTTGCAAAATAAACAAACATGCAATACCTGTAAGAACACCCGTTGTAGTTACTACTACACCTAACACAGCCTTTGATGTCGTGTCCATTGACACCATCGGTCCGTTCGCACTCACTGAAAATGGAAACCGCTATGCAGTTACACTGCAATGTGATCTCTCCAAGTATGTTATTGCAATTCCCGTACCGGATAAATCAGCTGTTTCCATAGCTAAACTGCCGGTAACCGTAAGTCAGTCCCATCTGTAATTTTGTCAATTTTGAGTTAGCATCGTATTTTGGCCTAGCTTTGAGTATATTTTCAGATGTACCGATAAAAAATAGTGGTTTGTTCAACAAAAGTGGAAATCTATACCAAGTCGAATTGTCACATTAGGCAAAGTAACCGCAAGTCAGTCCCAGAAGAAAAATAACCGGAATTCAGTCTCGATTTACAAAAAAAAAAACATGCATAGTACAACAGTAAAATGAATGGGGAGTAAAAAAGAGTTCGATTCGACCGTTTAGATGAAAATAAGTTATCTAGTAATAATTATCAATTATTGGGATTATTTTTTAGTTTAAATTGGTGATGAATTTATGTGGAGCAATTTTCTGCTAATACGAATTCAAGTCAATTTTTTTCCTTGGTTCGCTTCTTCGTGGATCTATCCGCAAAATCTTGAGTATCGAAAAAACTTCCATCAGAATCCAGGGAATCGTTCCAAGAAATCTCCAAAGGTGATGCTCGAACCTAAAATGGATTTGAATCATCTTGACATTTGTTGTCGGATGAACTAACTGCAGTCCCGGCTTCAGTTTCTTTATCCGAGTCCTCACCGGATAAGCTTTCATCGGTTCCGTACATCATGAGATTTTCCAACGTCGACATTTCTTAAAAGGTTCTCATGGACATACACTTCCTAACAGCGAAGGATTGACAGTTTTCCACGGCAACGAATAACAACACGTCAACACGCACTATAGTTTCAACATGGCAATGTGACTGACTTGCGGTTACTTTTCTCTTCGGTGTAGAATGTAACGGCAAGTCAGTCACACGCAAGGTTTTTATCATAAAATCAATTATATCAATGGTTTTTACAACGTAATTAGTGCAGGCTAGTATGCAAACTATATTTTAGCTTGAATATTGTCAAAATAATTCATCTTAAATAAGTGATAACTGAGCGAGAATGAAATATCTTTCGAAGCTGTTTTCTCGTTTTAACATTTTTACAGATGGGACTGACTTGCGGTTACCGGTAGTAAAGCAGTCGTGGAAAAATGTATACTTGTATGTGGACCAATGAGATGTATTAAAACGGATCAAGGTACCGAATACAAGGGAGTGTTTGATAAAGTATGCAAACTACTCCAAGTAAACCACACATGTTCTACGGCGTACCACCCACAAACTATCGGCGCCCTAGAACGAAACCATAAATGTTTAAATGAATTTTTGCGAATATTTGTGAACGAGCAGAAAAACAATTGGGATGAGTGGTTACCATTCTATTGTTTTTGCTACAATACAACCCCGAACATACAACATGATTTCACACCATTTGAATTAATATTTGGAAAAAAATGTAATACTTTTGATTTTTGCAACAATAACATAGATCTTTTGTACAATCTCGAGTCATACCAAAAAGAACTGAAATTTAGATTACAAGTAATTCACAACAACGTCACGCAAACACTAAACAGAGAAAAAATCAGCAGAACAAATATCAACAATAAAATAATCCACACAGACATAAGAGTAGGTGAAACGGTATAATTACAAAAAGAAAATAGACACAAGCTAGACCCAGTCTATTGTGGACCATTTAAAATCACAAAATTAAATTTACCAAATGCAACAATAGTTGACGAAGAAAATAAACAGCAGGAAGTTCATATCTCAAGATTAATTAAACATCGTTTCACCAACAAGTATTAAAGGTTCCTTTCCCAGTAGGGGAAAGGGGCGAGTCGAAAATTGAAAAAAAAAGAAGATTAGGATCAACAAAACAATAATGTCTGTTGTACAAAAACAAATCAAAATTGTGAGAGACACTTGAAGCAAGCCGAACAACTTTTAATCAATTTTGACCCTTAGGGGAATGGTGTGACATGTGCATTCCACATGTCATTAACTTCATTAACATTAACTTACTTCCAGCAGACCACACCAGTGGAAAACATGCTGAGAAGGTCAATTCTACGCGGCATCGAACCTTCAGTTCAATGCCTGGAATTTGGAGCGACACAAAAAACAGAAGTGTCGCATTTCTGATTGACTGAATCATGCTGTTACCAAGAGTACAGTCATGAAGTTTCAGTGAATATATCTTTCTCTCTTTCGCATGTACACGATCATCGATTATGTGATCGTGTACATAGCATACATAGATATCGGTGCTTCAAATGTCTCCAGTAGGAGACTTGTAAGAACATTAGGAAAAATAATGTATTCATTCTTCTCCAAACCGTCTCTGGTGCAACTTATTCAACCGAACCTCCAAGTCTGCTAATTGAACTGTTATGAACCGTAATACTTGTGAATATTTTACTTTTCATAGCTGGATTTCACATTTTTGAATATAACAGGCAAAGTAATAGTCCGATTGCAAAGAAAAATCAATAAGGTCTTTTGGGGCAACTCGACCTTCCATTTGACACCGATTTTATGAAAATCGGTTCAGCCATCTCTGAGAAACATGAGTGAGAATTAATAGTCTTGAGAACACGTTTCTTTCCATAACTTTTGAACCACATGTCCAATCTTAATGAAATTCGAAAGTTAAGAGTTTTTTAGGTAGCCCGTTCATTTGAAATTAATTTTGTTCAAAACGGTTGCGTAGTTTTTGAGATATTTATGCTTCGTGAATTTTACATTTTGATACATAACCTCTAAACTAGAAATCCGATTACAATAAAATTCAATAGGGTCTTATGGGACAAATAGACATTTCATTTGCAATTCATTCCATTCAAATCGGTCTAGCCATCTCTGAGAAAATCGAGTGAGATTGGGAGAGCATTACACACACACACACACACACACACACACACACACACACACACACACACAGAGAAAATGCTCAGCTCGTCGAACTGAGAAGGGCTCGTTGGATCAGTATTCACTTTCATAAGTGAGGTCTCTATTTAGCTATTTTCGGTTTATTTTATATTCAGCCGGCTGACTAGTGGAGCACACTTAGCTTATATATATTTGTTACCGGTTTAGACCAAGAGACAATGCTGCGCGCGAAGTTAGCTCATGACGAAGGCAAAAGAAATATTTTTAATGTCAAACATTGGAAATATTTAGGAGCGGCGCGCGCGTAAACCATCCACCACCCGAAGAATCCAAATTTTTAAACATTTGTTTATGTCCAATCCCGTTTACTCTCAAGAAAGCGAATGCACTTCGGAAGACGCGATTCTTTGATAGGTATACATTACGTAGTTATCAGATCAATCACGATATTTATCAACCGAACTCGATTTGCGACACGCTTATATAAAAGCAACGGGCAGGTAATGTTTGGTTGAACGGTCATACCAAGGCTAAGCTTATCCCGCATCTCTACTCTGCGACGGAGAAAATGGTTTGTGTAATTATGTTTCCGTGGCAAGTGATGGAATCGAATGATGATTCGCGCGAGGCTCGCGTATTACGAATACAAACGGTGTGTATCTGTCTCATCAACCTCGCGATCCTATGCGAATGACGGGCACGAAAATCCTTAACTATACGAAGCATCAACGTATTAAAATAAATGTATATTACAAAACTAAAATACCTGCAAGAAAATATGCGCACTTCAGTAGAGGTATACATCGCGTATATATTATTGCGAATAATTTCAATAATTTGTCGAACGATGCTATATTTACTGAACGAAACCTACTCTGAATCGCAACGTGCTGGAATAGAACCAACGGGTGGGGAGTCTTCGAATAAATGATTTGATACACCTCGGAAGTCACAACACACCGAAAACACCGGGCCGAAGCTATGTTTACAACGGAGCATTATGAACGACATCTCTATTCCCTCTTACCGACGCAGACGCCCAGGGACACGGAGTTTCGCGCTGATTTACTTCTCGAATAATTAAGCTAAGATACCTACTGAGTATAAAAACTGGCAAAGTTCCATGCATTCACAGCTCGAAAATTTACAAAAATGCAAACATGCCTATCGAAGACAGAGTTGGTTTATAAAATGCCAAAACAATCGCAATCAAGAGTTAGTTACTATGCAGACCGACAATATTTCAACGTGAAAAACATTTATTCAAAAGCTCGAAAAACCATAAAACAAGTACATAAAACTAAGCAAAATATTCGTAACCGTCTGGTCATGACACAAACGATAAATTTCTAAATTGTAATACCTCCGTTTCCATCAAACTTTTATTTGTAAAAATAGATTTACATGAACGCCTAAATCCAATAAATGTATATTCACTCTTTAGGTTCTAAAATATTGATGTTGTAATCTATACATATGAAAATGCAGTCCGGTCTGTCTGATCCATATAGGCTCGAAAAATACCGAACCGATCGACGTGATAATTTGCATGTGGGGGTTTTCGGTGCCGGTAAAGGTTACTATGATAGTTTGAGACCCCTCCCTCTTCTGGAACGGAGCGGTCCCATACAAATGAAAACAAAACATGTTTGCACAACACAAAAACAAACCAAGCAAATGAAACCAAATTTGGCATGTGGATGTTTTAAGGGGTAACAAATATATCCATAATAGTTGGACGCCCATCCCTTTTCTGAAAGGGCGGGGTTCCATACAAATGGAACAAAAATTTCTGCACATCTCGAGAGCTAACCAATTGAATGGAACCAAATTTGGCAGGTGAATGTTTTTAGAGGTAACAAATATGCGCATAATGGTTTGAACCATATTTGGCAGGTGAATGTTTTTAGTGGTAACAAATATGTTCCATAATAGACCTCAGGCAACATTTTGGGTTGTAAGATGGCAACTTTCGGTTTCTGGAAAACAGCCAAAAATGGCCGATTTCAACCTAATATAATAATATCCGGATCAAGATTGATACACAGGAGCTAAAATCGACCACAGATACCATTTTGAATTCTAAGATGGCGACTTCCGGTTTCTGAAAAACAGCTGAAAAGGTCCAAATACCACCCAATATGAGTGTTTCTTTAGCCAGTATGACGTTCAAAATCCAGAAATTGTCTCCAAATTTCATTATGAAATCCAAAATGGCGACTTCCGGTTTCGGAAAAACAGCGGCAAACGATCAAATACCACTTCTTCACTTAACTACATTTATTCGAGACGGTACAATATTTACAACTAGCAGCGTGACGGCGCTGCCGCCGCGTGCTTATCAACACTAATGACTAACACTGGCGCTGCTGTGGGGAGCGCTTTTATAGGCTGCCTCTGGGACGGCAGCATTGTCGAGCCAGAACAAAGCTTAAAATAATCGCGCGAAAACCAGCGTCGCTTGGGCCTCAGCTAGTCACTCATGGATGACAGTAATGCTCAGCTGAGGCGGGAGTTTTGGCGCGAACACCACCCAATATGGGTATTTCCGGAATCGTAATGACTGGAGCCACAAATCGACTTCAGACAACATTTTGAATTGTAGGATGGCAACTTCCGGTCTCTGGGAAACAGCCTGAAATGGACGATTCTCATTGAATATGAGTATCTCCGGAACCAGAAAGATGCACAGAAGCAGAAAATTGATCACAGACACAATCTTGAATTTTAAGATGGTGACTTCCGGTGTCTGGAAAACAGACAAAAATGACCAAATACCATTCAATATGAATGTTTTCGGAACCAGAATTACGCCCAGATGACAGAAAGTGACTAAATACTACCCAATATGAGTATCTCCGGAGCCAGAATGTTGCAACAAACTAAAAATGTACCTCAGACACCATTATGAATTGTAGGATGGCAATTTCTAGTTTCTGGAAAACAGGCAAAAATGGTCGATTTCCGTCTAACATGAGTATCTCCGCATCTAGAATGATACACAGCAGCTGAAATCGACCACAGACCCCATTTTAGATTCTAGGTTGGCGACTCCCGGTTCCTGGGAAACAACCGAAAATGATCAAATAACACATCAAACTTGTTTTGTGCTACCGTAAGAGCTTAATATAACGAACGATATCAAGGACCAGACACTAACACTTATCACTCTTACTAAATCTAACAAGTAAACAAATTAAAATTTACCTATACCTTCGACCGGTTTCGAGCAAAATTCTGCTCATCATTCAGGACGAGGCTCGATGTTTGTTCTTGTTTGCTCGAAACCGGTCGACGGTACAGGTAAATTTTAATTTGTTTACTTGTTAGATTTAGTAAGAGTAATAAGTGTTGGTGTCTGGTCCTTGATATCGTTCGTCGTGATCGAATAACACCCAATATGGGTGTTTCTTCAACAAGAATGACGCTCAGAGGCCAGAAATTATCTTAAATACCATTTTGAAATCCAAGAAGGCGTGAGTATCTCTGGAACCAGAATGATGCAATGAGCTAACAATTAACCTCAGGCACCATTTTGAATTGCTGAATGGCAACTTCTAGGAAACAGTCGAAAATGACCGAATACCACCCAATATGAATATATTCAGAATTAAGGCAATATACAAAAGACAAAAGTCGAGGATGTTGTCATTTCGATAAAACCAAACATTTCAAACGATTTGTTATTTGACTTTGATCATATCCTTTACCCGATTCGTCGTGCATTTGCAGACTTTAAACACATCGCAACGAATCAATGAATTTGGAACGTTTAAATAATACAATACCACATTTAAATTATGTTGAGGCCACATAAAGCGATCAAAGCAGGTATAGTTTTAAATAGTCTTTGAATTTCTTTTCTTTCCATAACTTTTGAGCCACATATCAAATTGTTATGAAGTTTGTTATTTGTAAGTTTGAGAGATGACTCGCTCGTATGACACTAGTTATGTTCAAATAAGTCATGTAATCTTTGAGATAATAGTTGTTTTATTAACAATTTAATACATAACGGTAGCTCAAGTTCGATTATGATCAAATGAAATGGGAACATAAAGGGCAGCCAAACTTTGAAACCACCTGTTCAATCATAATTCATCAGTTAACCCTTAACATGCCCGCTCATCTGATATTGATCAAATCGGTTATGTAGTTTCTGAGAGAATGAAGATTCGTTATTTTCACATTTCGGTACTTTACAGACGAAGTTACAGTCCGATTACAGTAAAATTCAATAGGGTGTTATGAGGCAGCTAGACTTATTAGTTGACACTAATTTTGTGGAAATCGGGTCAGCCATCTCTGAGAAACATGAGTGAAATTAAATAGTCTTCAGAACACATTTCTTTTCATAACTTTTGAACTACAAGTTTCATATTTGTAAAATTCAAAATTTAAGGGTATTTCAGGTAGCTCGTTCATTTGAAACCAATTTGGTTCAAATCGGTTGTGTAGTTTTTGAGATAATGATGTTTCGTGATTTTTACACTTTGATACATAACCCCTAAACTAAAAATCCGATTACAAGAAAATTTAATAGGGTCTTATGGGACAAGAAGACCTTTCATTTGCAATTAATTTCATTAAAATCGGTCCAGCCATCTCTGAGAAAAGTGAGTGAGAATAAAAATCTGCACACACACACACACACACACACACACACACACACACACACACACACACACACACACGTACACACACATACAGAAAATGCTCAGCTCGTCGAGCTGAGTCGAGTGATATATGCCATTCGGCCCTTTGGAGTACTTTTATACTTTCGGTTTTGCAAGTGATTGCTATACCTTTCTAGGAGAAAGGCAAAAACCTAAATTAATCCACCTAGCGGTCAGACTCAGCCTTTCTCATTGAAACTTTTACTTGTAAAAATAGATTTACATGAACGCTTTAATCCAATAAATGTATATTCACTCTTTAGGTTCTAAAATATTGATGTTGTAATCTATACATCTGAAAATGCAGTCCGGTCTGTCTGTCTGTCTGATCCATATAGGCTCGAAAACTGCCTAACAGATCGATGTGAAAATTTGTATGTAGGGGTTTCTGGTGCCGATAATGGTTCCTATGATAGTTTAAGACCCCTCCCTGCTGCTATTGCAAACTTGCTTAAGTATGAGTGATAATTTCGCGTGGAATTAATTTTCAATTTGTGATTTTTGCTCATAGTATCTTCTGGGAAGCCTCCAAGATAAATTTAAGCGATATCATTCCTCATCACATGGTTGAATTTGCAACAGCAGCATGCTACAGAGGTATTGCTAGTAAAATTCAATGGAGAGCCGTTCGTCAGATATTCAATCACTCTGGGGTGAATATCTTTTTTCACAAGCAAGGTAGCGCCTTGCGGTTTCTGAAGAGTTTTTCCCCGGAAAATTTTCGATAAATATCATGTATTGATATATTTATAGGAGACAAATGGACATCTCTATAGAAAAAGTTTTGAAAAAGTAGATTTTCTCATATAAAATCGTATGGAAGCTTTAAAAATCGGGCGCTTATCGATCGTTTCAACGATCGATCTGAAAAGTTACACAGTTGTTATAGGACCCATAAGACACAGTTGTTATAGGACCCCCCGCTTTTTTCCCATATAACCGTGTCCCAGTCTAATAAGTATCTCTGGAACCAGAATGATGCAATGAGCTAACAATCGCACCATTTTAAATTGTTAAATGGTAACTTCTAGGAAACAGTCGAAAATGACCAAATAATACTCGATATGGATATTTCCGTAATCGTGATGATGCATAGAAACCAAACATTGACCCTGGACACCATTTTGAATTTAAAGACGACCACTTTTAGTTTCTGAAAAACAACCAAAATAACTAAATATCTTCCAATATGCGTATTTCCGGTGTCGGATTGATGCCAGAAAATCTGCTGAAAATGACCGAATACCACCCAATATGAATATATTCAGAATTAGGACGATGTACAGAAGCCAAAATCCAATGAATTTGGAACGTTCAAATAGTACGATACCACATTTAAATTATGTTGAGGCCACATATATCGATCAAAGCAGGTATAGTTTTAAATAGTCTTTGAATTTCTCTTCTTTTCATAACTTTTGAGCAAATTGTTTTGAAGTTTGTTATTTGTAAGTTTGAGAGATGACTCGTTCGTATGACACTAGTTACGTTCAAATAAGTCATGTCATCTTTGAGATAATATACTTTCGTCTTTTTGTTAACAATTTAATACATAACGGTGGCTTAAGTTCGATCATAGCCAAATGAAATGGGAACTTATGGGGCTGTCAAACTTTGAAACCAGGTGTTCAATCATAATCCATCAGTTAACCCTTAACTAGCCCGCTCATCTAATAATAACATTGATCAAATCGGTTGTGCAGTATCTGAGATAATGAAGTTTCGCGATTGTCACATTTCGGTACATTACATACGAAGTTACAGTCCGATTACAGTAAAATTCAATAGGGTGTTACGAGGCAGCTAGACTTTTCATTTTACACTAATTTTGTGGAAATCGGGTCAGCCATCTCTGAGAAAAGTGAGTGAGTAGTCTTCGGAATATGGTTTCTTTCATAGCTGGATTTCACATTTTTAAACATAACAGGCAAAGTAATAGTCCGATTGCAAAATAAATCAATAGGGTCTTATGGGGCAACTAGACCTTCCATTTGACACCGATTTTATGAAAATCGGTTCAGCCATATCTGAGAAACATGAGTGAGATTAAACAGTCTTCAGAACACGTTTCTTTTCATAACTTTTGAACCACAAGTTCAATCTTCATAAAATTTAAAAGTTGAAGGTTTTTCAGGTAGCCCGTTCATTTGAAACCAATTTTGTGAAAATCGGTAGTGTGGTTTTAATGATAATTATGTTTCATAATTTTTGCATTTTGATACTTAACCTCTAAACTAAAAATCCGATTACAATAAAATTTGATAGGGTCTTATGGGACAACAAGACCTTTCATTTGCAATTAATTTCATGAAAATCGGTCCAGCCATCTCTAAGAAAAGTGAGTGAGAATAAAAATCTGCACATACACACACACATACATACACATACACACACACATACACACACACATACAGAAAATGCTTAGCTCGTCTAGCTGAGTCGAGTGATATATGCCATTCGGCCCTTTGGAGCACTTTTATATCTTTGGTTTTGCAAGTGATTGCTATACCTTTTTAGGGGAAAAGCAAAAATGTGCGCTCAATTTCGATGAATTTCGTCTATTTTCGTGAAACTCGAAATTTCGCGAATTTTCGCACACCGTTGTAGTCAGTAGATATGCTGTTTGCCGCAGTCGAAACGACCAACGCCTTGGAACACAGGGAACTCTCGGTGGTGTCCGAGAAATGGATTCGGACCTCCAAAACCGGCAACATCATGCTGTGGCCTTACATAAAACCACCCAAGATTTGGGCAAATTGCTCAGGGATGAAAGCATCACGCACAGCAAGTGGGAATTCACAGCTTACATCCGGTTTATTTTGTCTTTTGACCTGCACATTCATGGGTATCTGAATTCATAATTGATTTCTGTAAGGTAACAAAAAAAGGTGTTTAGATAGAGAAACCTTCAAGCACCCTAATATTACCTATTGGAATCATAGCTTTGTTTTCTTTTTGCCATTAATTTAAATAATAAAATGCCGATGATAATAAAATAGACCACATTTTTTTTTGTTTTTGAAAAACTAATTTTTTATCACTAATCCTGAAGCAAACTTCACTTTCGTCAAAGTAGAGAAAGGAACGAGTCAGAACTTAACATAAACTTTGAAGTGGAAATGAAGTACGACATAGACTTCTCCTGAACTTTCGTGCTGATTAGAAGTACGGATAAAATGCTAACCGAACTTCAATTCTAAGGGTTTTGAAGTTCACGTGTGAACTTTAAGGTTCCAATGAAGAGTAGTGAGCAGCTTCTACTGAACTTTCGTGCTGATTAGAAGCACGGATAAAATGTAAACCGAACTTTAATTTCCGGGGGTTTTAAAGTTTACGTGTGAACTTTATGTGAACTTAAAGGTTCCAATAAAGGGAAACAAGCAGCTTCTCATGAACTTTCAAGTTGCTTTCAGGTGTTGACGGTACTTTATTTAGAATGAAGTTCGGTTAGTGAGTAATGTGTCTTGTTGTTCAGCAAGAAAGTTCCGCGGAAGTTCGTTTGTTAAGTGAAATTCGAACTTCTGGTTGCTTGGGAGGGCGAACATTGTGTGCTTTAAACAGTGAAATATCCGCACCAGTATCGATTATCAAATTGCAGTCATGTGCACCCAGTCATGTGCACCTTGACCTGAATGAAATTTGAAGCATTTAAATCGATGTTAACTATTAGTATTTTTATCTATTTAATTTTTTTTATTTTCTTTATTTAAATTTCATCTGACATCGTGGTCTTAATGATATGGTTTTAAAACTAGTCTAAAGTCAAAAATACAGTTCGCAAGCGTTGTCTAAAACTGACACAAGAAACATTAAAGTCGAAAACGTGATAGCCTTCTTGAAAACGTCTGCGTATTGTGTTGACTGGATCGGTATCACCGTATACGGTGTTCCTTGGTTCTGGCAGAATAAGTTGCCGTGGACGCAGTACACGTTCGGGAGCATAGATTCTCATGCGCTCCAGCAAGCTGGCACTATCGATTTCTCCGCGCAGTATTTTAGCGCCAAACACAGCTTGGTTTATATTTCGACGGGACTCCAGCGGCTCTATACCCAGTAGGGCACAGCGATGTTCGTAGGGGGGCAGGTCGTTGGGATTGCGCCATGGAAGTCTTCTTAGCGCACGACGGACAAATTTATGCTGAACAGATTCGATTCTGGATTTCCACACAGCTTCATATGGTGACCAGACGAACGATGCGAACTCGAGTATCGAACGAACTAAGTGACACTAGAGCACGTAAGCAGATGGGGTCAATAAAGTCGTTTGCCATTTTCAGAACAAAACCTAGTTGACGATTGGCTTTGCTGACTATCGCGGAATAATGCAGCTTGAATGTGAGTTGGTAGTCAAGCAATACTCCAAGATTCTTGACTTCGTCAACCCGCTCAAGCATCTGATCACCAATGACATAGTTGTATAGGATAGTTCCTTTAAGTCGTCGATATGAGATCACGCAACACTTTGCCACACTCACTACCAGGAAGTTTGACTTGCACCAATGAACGAATTTATCCAGTAGTTTCTGGAGTTCTCTGCAATTAGCTTCGTTTCGTATGATCAGGTAGATTTTCAAATCGTCAGCGTAGATTAGTACTCCACCATTCGCAAGTAGTATCGTCACGTCATTAAAAAATATCACAAACAGCAGTGGACCCAGATTGCTTCCTTGAGGCTCGCCAGAGAAGGGGGTCATGCTTCCAGATACAGTTGATTCAATTTTCATGAAGAGCTGTCTGTTGCTCAAGTAGGAGCGAAGCCAGCTTCAAATGTTGTCGGAGATTCCTGCATCAACCTGAGCTCCACCATCCATTGCGCCGATACAAAATGATGTGAACTCGCACAGGTTTGTGTCCACGGAGCGTTTGGGATAAAATCCATGTTGAGCGATGCTGATATAACTTCTACAGGAGCTGAATAGCATATCTTTCATGATGATCTCGAAGCATTTTGATCCAGCTGATAAAGAGGTTATGCCACGATAATTAGCGATGTCGGACTTATCGCCTTTCTTGTGCACCGGCAGCATATGGGAAATCTTCCATTCCGAAAGGAATACTTGATGTTGAAGTGATCTATTAAAAATCGCCTGGAGGGGAGCAGTCAAGGAAGCGCTGCACTTTTTGAAGATGCAAGAGGGAATACCATCGGGGCCTGGCTTATAGGACTGCTTCAGTTTCTGTAATGCAGCTTCAACCATCGTAGCGTTAATATTAAATACGTCGAAATCTATCACGTCTCTTGGTACTAGACTGACAGCGATGTCTATTTCCTCCGCAGTGGGCACCCGGTTTTCAAACAAGCTAGCAAATTGTTGAGAAAAAAGAGCACATTTGGTTTCCGTAGAAGCGGCATGAACATTCCCGAGGTGTATCAGAATAGGAAGACCATTCTCTTTACGCTTCGAGTTTACAAAGCTCCAAAAACGTTTAGGGTTTCGCCGGAGATCCTCCTCTCTTCGCCTCACGTACCTTTTGTATGAGAAACTGTTATAACCACGGCAGGTTCGACTCGCCTCGTCAAATTGTCGCTTCGCATACAAGCTTCTATGCTGGCAATACTGTTTCAGCAAGTTGGAGCGTCGTCGACGCAGGATGCGAAGGTGCTTGTTGGACCACACAGGGTTTTTCGGCGGCCTTTTTAGCGGTACAGCTTGAACGATGCAATTCTGAATAGTACTATTGAAACAGCTAACTGCACAGTCAACGTCAGAATTTTGAATCACCTCAGATCAATCAACCTCGGACCAAAATTCGTTTAGAGTGTCGTAGTCGTCACGACGAAAGTCACGTTCAGTCAGATCGATATCTTGGCGGAATGAAACAGTAGGATCACAAAGCTTTTTTTACGTCGAACCGCCGTAGAGTTCGGACGCGCATTTGCTGCGCTCTAGCACACATTTTTATTATTTAACTTTTTATTTATAAACATTTTTGAACCGACCACGCGATAAACGCGCATCAGCTTTTTAAGTAGTTTAATCTTTTTTTCGTGCTATGTTTACTTATTTACGACGCGAGTGGAACAGTGGAATTGTTCAATGAAGTGTGGAATATTAAACTGTACCCAAAGCGACAGCCACTTCCTCTGGCGTTGCCATGGAACTTGCAACCGCACTTTCCATGCTGCGTGCATAGGTGCTCGGAGGAATCACGAGGAAATCCTTCGCACCTTTATGCTGCCGCTGTGTCAAGACTGTCAGGAAAGATTCGAGACTGAGCTAAACCTGAAGGCATTAACAGCGCAACTTAAAAACTTTACAGAAAATATTGGCAAATCGATGGAAACAAACCATAAATTGCTCACAAATTATCAAACACTCAGCAAGACCCACGTCGACTCGCTCGAGGAAATAGAAAAAAAACCCTAATTGCAATCACACATAACATTTCTATTGCCGCAAGTAACAACAATGCCAGGGCCACAGACATAAAAAATAAATTATCCTCGCTACTCGACGCACCTACGGACGCTACACCGGCAGTCGGAACGCATGCAGAAAAAATGCTTAAAGAAATAAACCAAAGCATTTCTAACATTGCCAGCAGCAACGAAGCCAGTACAGCTGAAATTAAAAATACATTGTCATCACTTTTCGACACACCTTCGGACACCACATCAGCTGGTGAAGCGGTGGCCAAATCGGCAGCAACAGCAGCAGTAGCAACAATAGCATCAACTACAAATGCAACGACAGACTCACCCAATAAATTACTTACTACCCTAAAAAATAACCTAGCTGAATCTCGTGCTGCCCTTACGCGTGATGTTAAGTCTCACATGGAAGAAATGGCAAAAAGAATACCTGCACCCGTCAATGTCCCACTGGAAACGCACTCATCGTCTATCCCAGCGCAAGCTCATCAGAACTTCGTCAGCAATAAAGAATCAACTTCTGGCTGGCGCTTCATTGGAAGTAAAAAAATATGGAAATGTGACTGATCACAATATGACGCAAAGCAGCGTTTACGTCGTCTACAAGAAAAAAAGGAAGACAAAGCCAAGCAAAGGCGAAAGCAACGGAAGCAGCAAAACCATAGTACCAACAACAGCAATAACATTACTAGTGGCAGGAACAACAGTAACATCCGCATAAATAACAATAACAGTAGCAACAACAACATCATCAACCACAATAACAGCAACAACAACGAAACCATCACGCAGCGCAACACACCACCTTCACTTTTACCTCTTGACAAGGAATTATTGACCGCAGCACGCATACATTTCTCTGGACAACAAAACAAGGACATTAGAACAAAATTCATCAATTTCCAAAAAGGCGAAATTATCAACCCGCACAGAACTGAAAAGGTTCGCACTGGCCAGACTGAAAATGTAAACAACAATAATAGCGACATCAGCAACAACTCAACGTCAACATCCACACCACCACACGACAGCCAATTCGAACTGGACCCAATGCGGCTTCCTATAGTGCGTTTAACGCAGCAGTCGACAAACGGCGATGGGCGCTTTTTAACGGCTAGACTTCGTGACCCGAATATAATGAAAATCGTTCGCCTGTACCTGGCGTTCATGAACGACCAGCAACCAAGAGTATGTGTACACATCCACTAGTATCCGAATGCTGTTAGCTTCCGAAGGACTACCAGTAAGCACAGAACATCTGCTGCGCATTTTCCAGAAAGTGTACCAGGAATACGGGTTTTCACCCTCGGAAGCAAAAGCTGACCTACTGACACGTACAGGACCTTTCTACTTAGCGAACGGACACATCGGCTGCAGCAATTGCGCATAAGTCACGTAAATTTTCACAAGTAAAGACGCCCAATTTGGAAAGAAATAGTGTAAGTTTACATAGACAATTTTCACATTCCACACAGAATGCAATAATGACACCCTCTTTGGAGGAAGAAAGTAATTATTTAATTGAAAATATTTCACATTCCGAACAGAATGCTAAAACGACACCCTCTCTCGAGTAAGAAAATACTATTTTAAGTCAAAATATTTTTCCAACAACTTCTTCGAACGGGCAACAGAATGTGACTGGAATACTGGTATACTGCCAGAATTTCAACCGCATGAAAAGTCCAGCCAAAATGAAAAAAATTAATCAAAATCTATTATCATCCACCTTCAAAGTAATTCTAGGAATTGAAACTAGCAGGGACGAAAGCGTAAGAAGCGAAGAAGTATTTGGAAACAATTATAATGTATTCCGGCACGTTCGGAGTTTGTCTACCAGTAAAAAAAGTCAGGCGGTGGAGTCCTCATTGCCATTGATGTAGACTTTACTTCTGAAGAAATAATATCCGACAAATATAAAGAATTCGAACACGTATGGGCCAAAGCATTTATTGCTGGCGAAGAACATATCTTCTGTTCCGTGTACTTTCCACCGGAACATGCTCATAAACATTCATATGAATTATTTTTCAAAACTCTAGAATCAATTATGTCTAACATGAAACCAGAAGTAAAACTGCATGTCTATGGCGACTTCAACCAACGTAATGCAGACTTTATCGTAGACATTGAAAATGAATCTATCTTACTCCTAGTCATAGGCAAAAACGAAACACTGCGGTATCTTTTTGGCAAATCCTCAGAACTCGGTCTATATCAAATCAATCATATCAAAAACAAACAAAATGCATATTTAGACCTTTTATTCACAAACTGCACTGAAGACTTCTGTGTAGATGCATCATTGACTCCCATCTGGAAAAATGAAGCATTTCACACAGCAATTGAATATTCAATAGTAATAGTTCGTACCCTAGCGACTGCGAGTACGAGGATGTACCGGAATACCACAAAACTGACTTCGAACAAGTCAAACGTAGACTACGCATAATAAATTGGCGTAGTATTATTTGTAAAGAAGGAAATGTCAACGAAGAAGTATTAAAATTTTATGAAATAATTAATCAAATTATATCAGAAAAAGTACCACTAAGAAAAACGAACGAACGAACACCAACAAATATCCAATGTGGTTTAATCCACAATTGAAGAACCTAAAAAATAGAAAACAAAAAGCACATAAAATATACAAAAAAGCCAACAATAGCAAAAATCTTCAAAATTACCAAGAAATTTGCAACTTGACGCAGCCATTAAAATTGCGCATGAAGAACATAACCGTAAAATCGAACATCAAATCAAGTCCTGCCCTAAGAACTTCTTCAATTACGTAAAAACCAAACTAAAAAGTAGCAACTTTCCATCACGAATGCATCTTGACAGTAAATTAGGACAAACTAATAATGAAATATGTAGTCTTTTTGCCATTTTTTTTCAAGAAATATACACCACATTTGAAGAAACAGATCGCGACCGCGAATAATTCTCATATTTTTCTGAATTTTCGAATTCTTTATCTGTCAATCAAATATCTGAATTCGAAATTCAGAACGCACTTAAAAACTTAGACGCTACGAAAGGTCCTGGACCTGACAGAATAGCTCCAATTTTTCTCAAAAACTTGGCAGAAGAACTATCTACACCTTTACTACACCTCTTAAATATGTCTCTGAAGAATGGAATTTTTCCAGAAATCTGGAAAACCTCATATTTAGTGCCAATTTTCAAATCTGGCGCTAAATCTGACATTCGTAATTATCGTGGAATTGCCATTATTTCATGCATTCCAAAATTATTTCAATCAATAATTAATGAAAAAATCTTTCAACAAGTAAAAAACCAAATCACAACTCAACAGCACGGTTTTTATAAAGGCCGATCAACTACCACAAATCTTTTGGAATTCATAACTTTCACTTTGACTGTAATGGACAACGGCATCCACGTAGAAGCTCTTTATATGGACTTTAGCAAGGCATTTGACAGAATCGACATACCTTTATTGCTCTTCAAGCTCGAAAAATACGGAATGGAAACAAAATTCTTGGAATGACTGCAGTCATACTTAACAAAGAGAACACAAATAGTCCGCCTTCAAAATTTCTTTTCAAACCCAATAGAAGTAACTTCCGGGGTTCCTCAAGGTTCTCACCTGGGCCCTCTTCTTTTTATATTATACGTGAATGACATTTCCTTTCTTCTTAAATCAATACGTGTGCTTGTATATGCTGACGACATGAAGCTCTTTATAGAAATAATCAATGCAGAAGACTTCGAAATATTCCAGAATGAAATTAATGTATTCTACACTTGGTACAACAAAAGTCTTTTGCAACTCAACATTAAAAAATGTAATTCAATAGCCTTCAGCAGAAAAACAGTAACATCACCTACACCTACCTTTTTTTTAGGAAACCAACCAGTAGAAAAATGCAAAATCGTTAGGGACCTAGGCGTGATCTTAGACTCCAAACTTACATTCATAGAACATTATAATACAATTATCAACAAAGCAAATAGTATGTTGGGCTTTATAAAACGCTTCGGCCACAATTTTCAAGACCCATATACAATCAAACTATTATATATTACATACGTCCGACTAATTCTGGAATACTGTAGCATTGTATGGAATCCCTATATTGTAACACATGAAGAACGCATTGAATCTGCCCAAAAACAATTTTTTTCTGTACGTGCTTTGTAAGCTAAATTGGACAGCATTTCCCTTACCATCATATGAAGCACGCTGCATGCTTATAGATATACAAGCACTTAAAGAACGCCGCGAACTTTCAATGCTTCATTTTATCAATGACATTATTTCTCAACGCGTGCAATCTTCTAAATTATTATCGCAACTAAATTTTTATGCACCCAGTCGTCAATTAAGAAATCGTAAAATATTTTCGGAGAACTCTCACAGGACTAACTACTCAAAAAATGGCCCAATAAATCGCATGATGCGTCACTATAATCAGCACTGCGAAAATATCGACATCACTATGGGCAGAAATCAAATCAAAAAACGACTAACTACTAGAAATAATGTATAGAATATAAGAAAACATTGTATTATTATAACTGTAGTCTACATTTGCTTGACGAAAATAAAAAAAAGCACAGTGAAGCAAAGGATCAGCACAGTGATAAGGATCAATTGGTACAGCTTCCTCAGCTGCTAAAGAGACGGCGCCATCCTTCATAACGGAGTCGCTGGAGAATACGAGATCTAAAACACGGTCTAAGTTGTTTCGTATTAAATTATGCTGCCGTTGTTTGAGGAACGCCATGTTATCGAGAAGGGATTGGTAGGCCAAGTAAAGCTGTGACTGTACAGGATCAACAAAGGCATACCCGCTACCTGAACTCTTCCAAGCTAGGTGCGGTTGGTTAAAGTCACCCAGCAAGACGAGCTTTCCTATATCGCTAAACTTTCTGCTGATTTCAGGGACAGCATCAATATGAAGCATCACAATATTGGTTGGATATGGGTATTGGATGGGTATGCCTGCCGGTAACAATTGTCCAGATTGTCGACGTCTCTGATCAGTTGTTACTGGTGGGCTAAAAATGATTTTGAGCTTGCATGTTGTTGGTTACTTGTTGGTTAACTTCCTGAGTATAATCTGGATTTTGCTGATAGTGTGGTAAATTATTGGGTATTTGGTAATGTGGAGCTGGTTTGCAAGGTACATTCTTGCTAAGTTGTAATTCTGGTTGGAATTCCTATTGAATTTTGATTGGAATTTCGGTATTGGTTGGTAGGTGGAAAATTTCTGTTAGAATTTCTGTTGTTGTTGTATGTCGGGTGTTGATTGTAGAGGTTATTATGGTTTCTATAGTTATTAGTTGGATATCGTGGTTGATATCTATTGTTGAAATTGTTTCTTAAATTGTTATTAAATTGGTTTCTTTGATTACTATTCCTTTGTGATGTTCTGTTCGTGGGGTTGTTTTGGTATCTATTGTTGTCACGTGTGGTGTTTAGTACCACTGCGTTTGATTGTTTGATTGTAGGTTTCTCATTTTCTACCATACTATCAATGGCTTCTTGGAGATTTGTAAATTTTCCCACTTTTAACATTATTTTTGTTTCAGTATTTGACGAGTTGGCTACCATTGTTTCAATAGCAGCTTTCTGGGACCATTTCCTTGCTTCTTCGCTGGGGATTTGCTCCCTAATATATGTGTCTGTTAATTTTTCCGCAAGTAGGTCTACTTGTTTCGTAAAGTTCTGGATATCATCTGGTGATTTTAATTTTAAGATGTTCAGAATGTTTTTCGCTGAATCAGATGAACTTTTATCGCTGCAATTATTTTGTACTTTGGTGATTATCTCGTCGTAACTGGCTGGGGTGTTGAAAAAAGGTTTCTAGCTTTCCCACTCAGTTTTTTCAGAATGATCTGTATCACAGCGATCTTATTGGCTTCTGGTACGATTGTTTTAGCTATGTTAATTGCGTCTATGAGAGATTTTACACCGTTGGTGTTTCCGTCATAGGCGGGAATTAGCGTTGCTAATTCAGAAGCAGTTTTTATATCCAGCGCCATTGTTATGGATTTTTAAACTCCAAATGATGATTTTACTTAATATTTTGAGTCTGAATTTTCTTTTGGCTAACTTAATGTCACTGTTTTATCTCGACAAGTTAGCGTCAATACTGGGTTTAAGGAAATCGTAAGACTTGGTTTGTAGTTCTGGTTCGCTGTAGTACTCTCTATTTGTGTTGACTATTGTGTTATGGTGGTCCCCGTGGTTCTGTGGTTAGCGATGTCGGTCGGCTAGCTCTCCCACACGGTTGTGATATCGGGTTCGATTCCCGATCAGGTCGAGGAACTTTTCGAGCTGGAAATTTTTTCGACTCAGCACTGGGGCACGGTGTATCGTTGTACCTATCCTACAACATGCAAAATGTGCCGAAAACAATATCGATAACGAATTCTCTCAACTAATCTAGTTGATCGAGACCGCATTAGCCCCCCAGGCTAGCGTGCGATATTGTGTGTATTGTGTTATCTAAAATTCTGATGCACTCTGGAAAAATTATTTTTATCGCCCCATATGATTCTACCTCTATATTCCATTCAGACGGACTGAGTCTAAATTGAAAAATTTTTAAGTTTTTTTTTTGTACTGAGAGAAATTTTCCTCTAATTGCTGTTTCTTGAGCAGAATATTCTCAAGCGTTCTGCCTCTGTGTTTGTTTTTCTTAAGGTTAGAGTATTCTTTTTTGATATTGTGTTCAATAGTTCTTAGTTCTTCCATTTAAGTAAGAAATTTGATGGTTTACTCACAACATTATAATATATTGCTTCTCGGTGATTGTTATTTATTTGGTTGCTGCTGTAGATGATGATGTTACTCCTGCTGATGTTTGATGACGCTGCTTTTGCTATTGCTGTCTGCGGTTAGTCAATCAAGTTTGATAACGACATTCACTAATGTTGAATTCGTTTTCGCATTCCGCTGCAATACTTTGTTTGCCATTTTAGTTCATCAGCACATTTCAGTTTACTGTTGAAAGTTTTAGTCACTAATAACACTCTAATTTGTCTTCTCTTGGTCGGGAACTCGCATTTTTCTTCTCTAGGTCGGGGACTCGCAAGGAGCAATATTGAAAACACTTTATACTTATTCTCTATGCATACTTTATAATCCGGTGATTGTTCGCTATTTTAGTTCATCATTTCGCGATCACTTCGTTGAGCACAGCGACAGATCTAGCTGCTTTCAAAGTGTTTTTACGTTCGCGTTATTTGAATGCTCTATACAGTACGATTATTAACTGCACAGCTACCATTATCAGCACTACCCACAACAGGTTAGTTTCCTCATGGTAGGTGGTGTGCTGTTTCTGATTGTTCAATATCAGCACTTGGGGATCACCAGTATTTTTTTTCCTTTTTACTTTGTGATTTACTCATTTTCTTGGCACTGTTATTCTCTTACAAGATCGCGTTCACTGTTTTCACTATCGCGAACTTCTGCAATCTGAAGATTGCAAGTTATTTCTCACGGTCGCCATTTAATAAACTTACTGAACTTTTTTGAACTTCAACTAACCGGCGGAACATCGGGTGGTTTTTTCTTTGGTAGCGGTGACGGAGTTGACGAAAGTCAACCAAAGTCAAAGAGATAAGTCGTGTATTATTTAACATAACTAGTGTCATACGAACGTACAAATAACTAACTTCATAACAATTTGATATGTGGTTCAAAAGTTATGGAACGAAAATAAATTCAAAGACTATTTAAAACTATACCTGCTATGATCGATATATGTGGGCTCAACATAATTTAAATGTGGTATCGTACTATTTGAACGTTCCCGGTATCGCTCGTGATGAAATTGTTCGATATTAAAAGTAATTTCTCTTATTTCGCTATTTCTTAAGCACTAACATCACGTCAAATTTCATATTTAATACTTCAATTACAATATCAATATTTTAGAACCCAAAGAGTGAATATACCTTTATTGGGTTTAAGCATTCATGTAAATCTATTTTTACACATAATAAGTTGGAATGAGAAAGGCTGAGCCTGACAGCTAGGTAGATTAATTTAGGTTTTGATTCTGCTGTTGACGGAGAAGTGCTGCGTAGAGTTGTTTACGTCAACGACCTTGGAGTTATTCTTGACCGAAAGCTGACTTTCGATAGACACCGTGCTGCAATTGTTTCGAAAGCAAGTCGTCAATTAGGATTCATTCGAAAATTGGACGTTACTTCAAGGATCACCATTGTCTGAAAGCTTTATACTGCTCACTTGTACGACCCCTACTAGAAAACGGAAGTGGATTGGAGTCCGCACCAGCTTTTATGGAACCTGCGCCTCGAGCGTATACAGAGACGTTTCATCCGACACCCTACCCGGATCGTTGCCGCCTGCTTGGACTTGACACTCTAGAACGCCGCCGCAAAGTACAGCAGGCTGTATGGCCCTCTTCGATGCTTTTGAACCAATTCCATCGTACGAACTATGGTTATTATGAACCTGTTGCCTTTTGTGAGAACATTCACGAGTGTCGAGTATCTTTTTGAATTTGGTGTGACTAGTCATATTTTCAAACATAGATTAACTAACTCAAGTTACTTTTAATGGTTATCCTTTTTTCATTAAGACTTTATGTCAGATGATACACTAAGAAATAAACAAATAAATAAATACCTTTCTAGGAAATAGGCAAATTATCAGGTTACCTTAGCGTGGGTCCCTTCTCAATGTTGCATTCCAGGCAATGAAGAAGCTAATTCTTCAGCTAAGGTGGGTGCGATTGAGGGCGATATTCATGATAAACCAATTGCTTATGTAAATTTTATACCCTATTGCGTCAAAAATCCTTCGATAATTTGCAATTATCATGGAATTCAGATGAACTGGGATGGTGGCTACATTCCATTTCCCCTAAGTTATCGACGAAAGCATGTTTTAAGGGGTTGGATATAGGTCGGGACTTCATTCGCGTGATGTCAAGACTCATGTCCAATCCCAACACGTTAAACACGCACCTCTTTCCTATAGGGCTTGTAGATAGTAATCATTGCGTTTGTGGCGATGGCTACCATGGCATCGAGCATGTTGTTTAGTCGTATACCGAATTCTGTGGTGTTAGGTACATGCTTATAGATCCTTCGGGCCCGGGGAAACAACCGAACGTACCCGTTAGAAACATTCTTGGAAGCGGTGATCTCCAGTACATGACACAGCTATACGAGTTTATAAAAAATAAAAATTTGAAACTTTTTGCCTTTCTCCTAGAAAGGTATAGCAATTACTGCAAAAACTTAAGATTTTTTTATTACTTTATTATAGTGGCTTTCAGCCACAGGCTAGTTCGCCACCACAGAACTGAAGGTATAAAAGTGCTCCAAAGGGCCGAATGTCTTATATCACTCGACTCAGTTCGCCGAACTAAACATCTTCTGTATGTATGTATGTATGTATGTATGTATATGTGTATGTATGTATGTTTATGTGTATGTATGTATGTATGTATGTGTGTATGTATGTATGTGTTGTTATGTGTGTGTGTTTATGTGTCATTGTAGTCGGACTATACGTTATTTATAAACAAGTGAAATCGTGTTATAAAAAGAAACATATTCCAAATTTTGCCCTAGCTCACTCACTTTTCACAGAGATGGTAAAACCGATGTTCACGGAATCAGTTGCAAATGAAAGTTCTAGTGGCCCCATAGGATGCTATTGAATTTCATTGTCATCGTACTTAGGCGTCGTACACAAATTATGTAACGCTTAAAACCTGATTTTAGACCCCCTCCCCCTATGTAATGATATGTAACGTTCAACATGACTCCCCCCCCTAAAATTACGTAACGCTTGACCCACAAAAAATTGCGGTTTCGAAGTAAAATCACAGTTACGTAACTGTTTCAACAACCCCCCCCCCCCATATGTCACAATAAGTAACGCAAACTCAACCCTCCTCCCCCCCTTCATACGTGACGTAGCTTGTGCGACGCCTTATATCATTAACACAACTCCACTGGACAGTGTGCAGTCTATCCGTGACTTGGGTTTCATTATCGATTTCAAGCTCCGCTTCAACCAACACATCTCCGCCATCACCGCTAAAGCTTTTTCGATCCTCGGATTCATTCGCCGCAATGCTTTACAGTTTACTGACGTGTACGCGCCTAAGGCACTATACTGTGCTTTAGTACGCAGTGTTCTGGAGTACGCTGCTCCCATATGGGCCCCGTACCATACCTCTCAGGTTATTCGCATTGAGCGAGTTCAAAAATGTTTTTTGCGTTTTGCTCTTCGTTACCTACCGTGGAATGATCCTATACATCTGCCCGACTACCCGCAAGGCGACTAAAACTTCAACGATTTTTCGTTTTCGACTTCCTAACGAACAATATTGACTGCTCAGACCTTCTCCTGCTAATTTAAATAAATGTTCATCAGCGCCACTTGCGATACTGGACAATGATCTCCATATCAGGACACAGGACAAGCTATGGCTACAACAATCCGCTCAGTTCCTGCCTAAGAGGATTCAACGACGTCTGGGATTTCTTTGATTTTACCTTGATCAAAAAATAGTTTTAAAAATAGGATTAAAAATATAGCATAAGACAAACCAGTCTGTACAATGAGATCGAAGACGACGAACAAATAAACAATAACTCCATCATAAGTAAAGCAAATAGTATGCTGGGCTTTATTAAGTGGTTCAGCCACAATTTTCAAAACCCGTACACTATCAAACCATTGTATATTACATATGTTAGACCTATTGTAGAATATGCCAAATCTCATATGGAATCCTAATGGTGCCGCACACGAAGAACGTGTAGAATCAGTCCAAAAATAATTCCGTCTATACGCGCTTCGCAACATGAATTGGACTGCATTTCCTCTGCCATTGCTTTATTGCTCTTTTAAGCGCCGTTCTTGCGGAACGGAATGCCACTCGACGATCTTTCCTTTCTTCGTCGGTTCGCGCACGTTGAATCCTTCTTCTCGCTTGAAGATACGCTCTGCGGAGGTCCGCTATCGCGTCGGTCCACCAGTAGACTGGTGGCCTTCCATGCCTAGGCTGGCGGTTCCTAGGCATGGTGGCGTCACACGCCCGCGAAAGTATGGCAACAAGTTGATCAGCGCTCGGGTGATGAATTCTGCTCGCCTCATGTTCTCGTCTAATTGCTTCCGCAAATACCTCTGCATTGAAGTGTGATATCCTCCACCCGCGGGGAGCTGGAGTGTTAATTCTACTCGCCGCATGTGGTCTCGTTTTACGGTCTACACTATAACAGACCGCCAGGTGGTCGCTATGAGTGTAGCTATCGTCTACCCTCCAGTTCGTGATCAATCCTGGACTACAGAACGTCATATCGATGATCGACTCCGCGCCGTTTCTACTGAAGGTGCTATTCACGCCGACGTCCGACCTCTGGTTTGTGCGTCGACTTTCTCACTTAGTTGCCCATGCGTTGAAGTCGCCCGCCACTACCAACGGTGATAGACCGATCAGCTCCACGGTGGCTCGATCGATCATCCTTGCGAACTGCTCGGTATACCAACGAGGTGGAGCATAGCAGCTGCAGTAGTACACTCCGTTCACCTTGGCAACCGTGTATCCTTCGTTTGAGGTTGACACTACCTCCTGAATCGGGAACCTGCTCGTCGTCCATATTGCCGCCATACCGGACCCGTGCGAAATCCAGTTACCGTTTCCGGAAGGAATACGGTAGGGGTCCGAGATTATGGCGATGTCCGAAAACGATTCAGTGACTGCTTGGTATAGCAGTTGCTGAGCCGCGAAGGAGTGGTTCAAATTTAGCTGTGTCACTTTCACGCTCGTGGCTTGCTAGTCGGCTTACCGGCCGTGCACCTCGCGCCTCCCATTATGTGCTTTTCGTCACGCTTTCTGGCGCACGCCAAGCACTTCGGGGGCTCTTCGCTGTCTGCATTTCTGGTTTGCAGCGACGCACCGCCTACATAGGGAGCTCCTGTCAGGTCCCTTGCAACTAAAGGACTTGTGTCCTCGCACGAAGCATCGAAAGCAGACCTACGGCGGCTGGTAGACGCTGAGTGGGCCCATTGACCAGCCCATTTTGAGCTTCGCTACCTTTAGCGCCTGGTTTCCGTCCACCGACGGAAGCCTGATAGTGACGGTCTGGGACCCTACTGGGCCTTTGCGCAGTTGAATTGCCTCTGATGCCACAACCACTCCGTACTGCTCCTTGAGGGCATCCACGACTTCGCATGCCTCGGTGACCTTGTCCAGGTATTTAACTTGTAGGGTTACCTGCGACGTGAGTGCCCGAGCCTGCATTCCATCTCCAAGCGCCTTTTGGGCCAATGCCCGATAGGCTTGGCCCTTGTTTTTGGCTTCTTTGCGAAGCTCAACCATCATTTCTCCCTTGCGGGATCGGCGGATGCTACGCACATCTGCTCCCGGATCTTTGAGCTTCGCATCGCCTCTCATTGCCTGAAGGACTTCCGAGTGCTTTGACTCTTCTGTCTTAAGGATCAGTGCGTCGCCCTTATTCTCAACTTTCTTCGTCGCAGGATTTGTAACCACTTTTTGGATCCTACTCCTTCCCGGAACCGTTACCCACGGGTTACCTGGAGCCGTGGGCGTTGTTTGCGCCACTCCTTCGCCGGTCTGAGAGCTGTTTGCTTCGTTCGTACTTCGTTGTATTGCTGCGAGTTTTCGCAAACTCGATTATAGCATCGAGCTGCTCAGACAGGAATACTACCCTCGGTAGCGGGTCCCGCTGTCTTCCGACCGCCTTTAATATCTGTGGACCAGCCACCGCGATGTCTTGCGTAGACTCGGTAGGCGTACCTTTACCGCCTTCACTTCACTTCGACCTTCACTGCATCCGTCTCCACCTTCCTCAGCGGAGACCGCTGGATGCCACCTTGCGCAAATGGGTTATCCAACCCATCTGCGCCCATCTCTAGAATTTTATTTGTCTGCATTTTTGTTTAATGGGTCCCCCTAACAGCCGCTATCCTTATCTAAAATGGAGTAGTCACCTATATGGTCCCAAGGTAGTCTATGCCGGAGCAGTGGGGCCATGGGTTGGGGCGGCTGCAATAGCGCCTTATGGGCAACTATAACACCCTCGACCGGCGCAAGTCAGGAAAAGACATCTGATCCTACTCCTGCCTGGTTCCCACCAGGCAATGGATTCGGAACGTACTGGAAGGCCTGCCAGGTTTTACGGGACGGAGACCCTGCACCGGTTGTAATCTCGCCGTTGTTACACGACATTACTAGAGAGCTCGGTGCAGGTGCCAGCCCAAAATCGTGGTACGAAAACGAAATCCAACTCGTATCCTATAGCGATGCGACCAGTTGCCGTAATTGGCAATATTACTGGCATCAGCCCTCCAAATGTTCGGGTCTTTACACATCCCCCGAACTAGGTTGTACGGAGTGGTGTCTGGCCCGCTCACTACCATCATGTCACTCCGTGCATGCACAAAACGGGGGCACACGAAGAAGATATGCTCAGCAGTCTCTTCCGCGTCCACGCACTCAGAACAATTGAGGGACCCCGCATGCCCGAATCTGTGTAGCAACCATGGCCTGACAGAATCTGTGTCAAGTGGAAGTTAACTTCTCCATGGCGTCTTCCGACCCATCCGGATACGTCCGGAATAAGTCGATGCTTCCATCTACCCTTCGCGGAGTCGGACCATTCCTGCTGCCATCTGATCATCGATAATAATCTTCTGGTACCTAGTATGCTTCTTGTGTCACGTTGATCGAAGCATCCTACGTTCTCCTTAATGGCTATGCTGATAGGCATCATGGCGGACAGAACGCAGATTGCGTCGTATGAAACTGTACGATACGCACTCACAACCCTCAGGCACATGAGCCTGTAGGTACTTTCCAGTTTACGACGATAACTGTTAGTACCTAGCGCTTTGGACCACACTGGCCCACCATACCTAAGTATGGACGAAACCACGCTGGCAAGAAGTTTACGCTTGCTGCCATACACCGCTGAGCTATTCGACATCATTCGTAATAGTCCTGCAACGGCCATTGAAGCCCTCTTACAGGCATAGTCGACGTGACTTGGGAACTTTAGTTTCAACACTCCGTCATACATGACATTCCACAACACCGGGCCCAGGATGGAACCTTGCGATACCCCTGCGGTGATTGGGCGCATTTCTGACCCTCCTCCGTGTTGTAAACTAGTACTCGATTCTGGAAATAATTTTCCAAAACTTGTACAACGATACCGGTACGTGGATGCTCCTGAGCGCGAGCGCTATGGAGTTCCAACTGGCACTGTGGAACGCATTCCTCACGTCGACCGTAACGAGCACGCAGTAGCGAATGCCCCAAATCTTACGCGGAAGTGCTGCCTCTGCCGTCTTGGTGACAGAGAGAATGGCATCCAGCGTGGACCTACCTTTCCGGAAGCCGAACTGGTTACTTGCCAGAGCGTTTACATCCTCTGTGTATTTCACCAGTCTGTTGAGGATGATCCTCTCAAGTACCTTGCCCGCAGTGTCCAGCAGACAGATAGGTCTGTATGCCGATGGGTACCTTGGCGATTTCTCGGCCTTCGGCAATAAGACCAACCTCTGTCACTTCCACCACTCCGGAAGGAAGCAGTCATCCAGGCACTTCTGCATGACTGCTCGAAATAGGTCAGGGACCACTTTTATGGCCGTCTTGATGGCCAAGTTCAGGATTCCATCCGGTCCCGGTGCCTTGCTCACCCTTAGGGAGTTGGCGATCACGTTGAGTTCCTCATTTGTAATCCCTACCTCCTCCACAACCTTGACACGGCTGCTGTAGCGCACGGATTGGATGTCCGGCTGTGGTCTGTGTCTGAGATACTGGAACGTCGGACGTGAGACTCGGCAGCCGAAGGTCAAGGATTTGGCTTGTGGCGTGGAAAGAGTCCCTCGATGATACGTTACGACGCCACCATGCCTAGGACTCGCCAACCTAGGAATGGTAAGTCACCGGTATACTGGTGAACCGACGCGATATCGGACCACCGTAGCGCGTGCCTCTGTGCAAGACGGATGTTGCAACGTGCTCGTACCGATGTACAGAGAGTAGAGCGCCGTGTAGCATTCGGATCTGCGAGATCGGCGCTTATGAGTGCGAGGGTATGTGCGAGTGCCAATACGAATCCACGCTGGATGCTATTCTCTCTGTAACCAAGACGGCAGAGGTAGCACTTCAGCGTGAGATTTGGGGCATTCCCTATTGCGCAATCGTCATGCTAAACGTGAAGAATGCATTCCATTGCGCTTGTTGGGACTCCATAGCGCTCGCGCTTAGGAGCATCCACGTACTGGTGTCGTTGTACAAGATTTTGGAAAATTATTTCCATAATCGAGTCCATTTTTACAACACGGAGGAGGGTCAGAAGTGCGTCCCAATCACCGCAGGGGTGCCGCAAGGTTCCATCCTGGGCCCGGTGTTGTGGAATGTCATGTATGACGGGGTGTTGAAACTTAAGTTCCCTGTAGGGGCTGTGATCGTCGGTTTCGCAGACATCACACTTGAGGTCTACGGCGTGTCTATCGGAGAGGTCGAGTTGACGGCCGCGCACTGCATACGTTAAGTCGAAGACTGGATGCACTCTGGGAAACTAGAGTTATCGCACCATAAAACGGAGGTTACGATTGTGAACAAGCGTAAATTAGAGCATCAGCCGGTGGTCAGTGTCGGTGACTGCACCATTACCTCTAGGCGATCCTTGAAGCTCTTAGGGGTTATGGTTGACGATAAGCTCACATTTAAAAGTCACGTCGACTACGCCTGTAAGAGGGCTTCAACGGCCGTTGCAGGACTATCTCGAATGATGTCGAATAGCTCAGCGGTATATGGCAGCAAGCGTAAACTTCTTGCCAGCGTGGTTTCGACCATACTTAGGTATGGTGGGCCAGTGTGGTCCAAAGCGTTAGGTACCAACAGTCATCGTCGTAAACTGGAAAGTACCTACAGGCTCATGTGCCTGAGGGTTGTGAGCGCGTACCGTACAGTGTCATACGACGCAATTTGCGTCCTTTCCGGCATGATGCCTATCAGCATAGCCATTAAAGAGGACGTAGAATGCTTCGATCAACGTGACACAAGAAGCATACGAGGCACCAGAATACTGGCCTGAATAGGCTGCTCTGCTAGAGGTAAGTGCTAAAAAGCACGACTGGCCCTCTCCCTGAAGTAATGCCTAACGGCGGTACCGAGGGGACCAAGGGCTTTAGCTGTCCAGCTTAAGGTTGCTCAGCATGGGTAAAAGCAGGCACCAGAAGGTCATTCTCGATGATCAGATGGCAGCAAGAATGGTCCAACTCCAACGCATCGACCTATTCCGGACGTATCCGGATGAGTCGAGAGGCGCCATGGAGAAGTTAACTTCCACTTGACACAGATTCTGTCAAGTCATGGTTGCTTCAGACAGTATGTACACAGATTCGGGCATGCGGGGTCCCCCATGTGTCCCGAGTGCGTGGATGCGGAAGAGACTGCTTAGCATGTCTTCTTCGTGTGTCCTCGTTTTGCGCATGCGCGGAGCGACATGATGGTAGTGAGCGGGCCAGACACCACTCCGTACAACCTAGTTCGGAGGATTTGTAAAGACCCGAACATTTGGAGGGCGGTTTACGCAGCCGCCGCCCAAGTTGTTTTAGAGATGCAACACAGATGACAGGTTGACCACCGACAAACCAGTGTTAGCTTACGGTCAGTTTCCAGGTTAGTTAGCTATGTTAGCAAAGAGACCTAAAGAACCTAGAACCATGTGTTTTTTTATTCGAACGAGTATATAGCGGAGCGATTCCCGTTTGCTTCCTATCGCAACGAAAGCAGAGAAGTGAATGAATCAGTTGTTACGCGGTAAAAATCATTGAAAAGAAATAGCAATTATCTTCCGCAGTAAAATCGGTCCTACCATTATTTGAAAACTACTTACTTGTCAATATCAGGCGTACGACCAAGCTGGAAGGCCAAATCAAAAAGTGTTTTGTAATCATTACTTAACTTCAGTGTGTCTATTAAAACGGTCACACATTTTGAAAGATGTACTGCAAAACTTCCTGGTCTATCGAAGTCTGAAGATGGAATGCGCCAAATACCCTGGAAAAAGTGTATGTTATGAAACGTTCAATTACAAAATTGGTCATGATTTTACGTTGAAAAAATTATTGTTTCGTCTCTCCGAAAATAATCCTGTTATTTCATTTCCGAGAGTAGTTCTATAAGATCCAAGCATAAGCTCACGACATCGTTCAAGAGATCTGGTACAACCTGGAGCGTACATATAGTGGTATGCTAAACGATAGATTGACTTGAAATGCTCGGGAAAACGTGTTATACACTCCTCCAAATTTTTTATACAGTCTCTATATATAGCGTCTCGAACATTGACGTGTGAGCTCTGAAATGGTAAGTTGAAAATTAATAAATTATAAATTAGTTATAAAAATAGCAAAAACCCCGAAAATAGCAGTAAACCTCGCTGTGACGTGAGAGTTATAAAAACAACAGCCAGCCAGCTCTCTACTGAGTCAATAAACGTGTATTACGTGCGAAAAGTGTGAAAGCGATACAAAATAGCTACTTAGCGAGGCCAAGTTACACGTCTTGCGGTGCACAGTGGGGCGACTTCATACAAAGGCTGGTCAAGCAAAAAAAGTTTCGATAAATGCGACAGAAACACAATTCATTAAGTACGTAATCCAATTTTTAATGATTTTTTGACACTCTTCCCCTTATTTTTTTATTAAAATAATACTATGATCTTTAACCACAAGCAACGCTGCTGGGCTTCTTCCTCACTGAAAAAGATAACGTAGTTTTTGAAGACCCCTCAAATAAACCAATTTTTTTTAATAAAATTTAAAAAAAATTAGGAAATACAAACTAATTACAAATCAAAGCAAGCATCATCTTCCTCGTATTTTTCATCGTCTTCATAACTGTGTTCAAATTCATCATCAGCTCTCCTTGATTGAACAATTGTTTCTTCAATAGAAGTACGACTTCATCTGGAAGTTTTTTACAATTACTTTTCACCTTTTCAAAAAAAGTGTTAACTACTGGATCTTTGGAAAACATAATATAATTGAATTTATCATGATAAGTATTTTTTCGACTATTTTTGCGAGTGAAATGTTCTAGGGCATATTAGTTTATTTAGTTACTCTTCTCTTGAGCCTCTTCGGTCATTCTTCCTTTAGATAGTATTGCGGTTTGATTATTATTGCTGACCTGATGAAACATCGATTTGGTCTAACCCGATTTTTTTTCTTGGTGGCTTCATACTGGGTTTTGAACCCAGATTTTCATCAGCGCTTGAATCCCAGCCGATATGAAACATAAATCATGCACTCAAAGCAACGTATCCAACCAAGAAGCGAAGATATTCCGTTATTCAAGAAATCTTCGTTTACGTTCAATATCCGCAGCTTTTCAATGTTGGTAAACTCCAATATTTTAGCTTTACAAGCAAAACAGCGTTGAGCATAAATTGAATTTGTTAAAGCTTTGACGCATTTTCATCTATTATTGTAAGAAAAGAAAATAAACAATGCCAACTTGTACCGTCTGCCGGGGTGAGATTGTGCCAAAAAAGGATACATTTTTGTTCCTTAGCTTGTAATGTACACATTTAGGCAATGAGTTTGATCCAAATCACGTCAATGCACACTTAAATGTTTAGTTAACGACTGCCGCAAATAAGGTTAAGTTACAATAAACTATAATTTTGCTAAAATTAAATGAACTTTGGCCTAATCTCATCCCTTCTATAGGGTGAGATTGTGCCAAAAACAAAAAGTTGACTTCAACACCTGGAAAATGAACAGTAGTGTATTTACGAATAATTCACATGAATAACATGATAAAACAGTAAATATAGGGTCGACCATAAACAACGTGGACTATTAAGGGGCTGTAGGGGGTTGACCAGAAACTACGTTTCATATGAATTGTAGAAAAATGTATGACTGGATCAAATCGATATCTGGAGTAACCAGTTATGAGAACGTGGCCTATAGACAGTCTCTATGCACATAGTGGCGTCTCCAGGTAACTTAGGAAGAGAAAACTTCAGGACATATGGCTTGAGAAGACTTTTCGTTTCACTTGTTATATGTCATTGACCACTGTATATTCCATTGGAGATCTCAAAAACGCTGGAAATGTACCCACAACCCTCCTTCCTCACTGAAAAAGTCATCAGTTAATATAGAATAGGTGAAAAAAGTTTGTTATATTCCATAAATAATATCGGTCATTGTAAATTTCCATCCAACAGTTGTTAGCTACTGTTCTCAAGCTTTTAGTCATTATTTTAAATAATACCTTGGCTAGACAACACACCCTATGTAAACAATGCAATTGTTTTGGTGTATACTGATATAATTTTGTCGTAAATATGAATTCCGTACATTGTACCGTTCATCATAGCTTGGCACAATCTCACCCCAAAAGGGCTCGAAAAGTGTACAGTTTGGAAAAACATTATTTTCTGAGCCAACACGAATTTAATGCATAATATTTCCTCAACACATTCAAGACGACATCCTAACGTAGCAACTGAGCAGTAAGTTGATGAGATTTCTTGAACGGGTTGGTTTGCTTTGGACATTTTTGGATAACGTTATTTGCGCATGTTTTTCACCCTGTACTTTGAAACATTATTTAAGTGAAACAGTCACTGATATTATCTATATTTTATTTGAAGTTGTGAATAAATATGTCACGTTTCATAAAGCGTTGAATTTGAGGTAGTAGGTTCTAGAAATCTCAAGTAATTTAACATACAAACATTTCCCGTTTTGGCTCAATCTAACCCCCGTGAGTAATCTCACCCCGGCAGACGGTACCCGTAAAAACCCGGGACGGAACTTGTTTTTTGAAAATGCTCGTTCTCAGCACTGGAACGGCCGATTTGGAAAAAGTTGGACTTTTATTCAAGGGGAATAGTTGCTCACCCCGGCAGACGGTACCCGTAAAAACCCGGGACGGAACTTGTTTTTTGAAAATGCTCGTTCTCAGCACTGGAACGACCGATTTGGAAAAAGTTGGACTTTTATTCAAGGGGAATAGTTGCTCTAAGTTTTGGTGAAGATGCCACCCCTCTGGACCCCTATCCGTTTTCGTGAGAAGCAAAAATGTCTGTGTTTTTTCTAATTTTTCAAACAAATTGAGCAAACACTGGGAATTTTCATACGGATCAATTGCTCCATGTATCAAATCATGTCAGGTGGATGGAATATGGTATGTAAGAGTGAATTTTGGAGTTTCTAAATTATTTCAGTACAAAATCACAAAACTACGTATTTTCATAGAAATTCAAACAAGAAAATCGTTCTTCAAATTTTAAGCTCTACATTTTTGAAGAAAGGTCTTTTGAATCAATATGCGATGAAATATTTATTTTAGCATGCAAATATTTTGAGAAAAACGAGTTTGAATTCACTAAAGTACGTATTTTCATGGAAACCTGATTTTCTCTGTCTCCCACAGTAGGTTTCAACTTGGCTCTCCAATTTTCAAGTTATATATTTCTAGAGTAACGTCTTCTGAATCCAAAGATGCTGAAAGATTTATTCTAGCATGCACAGATTTAGAGAAAAACGAGTTTGGATTCACTAAAGTACGAGTTCTTATGAAAACTTGAAAGGTATAGCAATCACTGGAAAAACCGAAGGTATAAAAGTGGTCCCAATGGCCGAATGTCATATACCACTCGACTCCTTTCGACGAACTGAGCATTTTCTGTATGTATGTATGTGTGTATGTGTGTGTGTGTATGTGCAACTTTTTTTCTCACTCACTTTTCTCTGAGATGCCTGGACCGATTTTCATAAAATTAATTGCAAATAAATACAGTAAAGTTCTTTTTTACACGATTTTACATACCGTGCAAAAAGAAACCGTGTAAAAAAACCGCGTTATTTGGAAAAACGTCGTAAAAAAACCGCGTTATTTGGAAAAACGTCGTAAAAAAGAACCGTGTAAAATAAAACCGTGTAAAAATGAAACTGTGTAAAAAACAGCCTACTATAGTCTGTTACCGTTACTGTAACTTACTGTAACAATTTTTAGCGAAGACGAAAAATCGTGCAAAAAAAACCGTGTAAAATAAAACCGCGTTATTTGAGAAAACGACGTAAAAAAAATCGCGTTATTTGGAAAATCGTCGTAAAAAAGAATCGTGTAAAATAAAACCGTGTAAAAAAAAATCGTGTAAAAAAAGACTTTACTGTAGTCTAGTTGCGCCATTTTTTTCTGTGTGGTCTCATCACTGCGACCAGAGCTTATATCTATTGTGATATTGCCCAGGTGTTTTCTGTACTCCGCACTTCATATTATTAGCGGTAACACTATTGAAGTAAGTGATACGCTTATCATTCATACAGTGCTTGTGTGTAATTACCTTTCCGTTTCACGCTTACTGCTCTACTATACCGAGCCTCTGTCCATCCCAACAATATCGCCTAGTTACAATTCCCTGGAGAGAACTTTCATATGTTACTCACACCAGTTTTATTATAATAGGGACTTATTTTTGTTAGAAGGAGAGTCAGCAGGGGCACTGTAGAATCCAGATTGAAGGAAGGGTACGTGGTGGGGAGCCTGAGAACAAACCCATGCTTAAAGTCCTTTGACAACCAAATGGTCTGATTCTACTAAGATTCGAACCCGCGACCACTCGCTCACCAAAGCGGACTCTGTAACCTTGCGACTACGTTGCGCCATTGGTCGCTATTGAATTTCATTGTAATCGGATTTTTAGGTTAGAGGTTATGTATCAAAATGTAAAAGAAACCACATAACCGATTTCAATGAAACTGGTTTCAAATGATCGGGCTGTCTTCAAAACCCTTAACTTTTAAATTTCGTTATGATTGAACATATGGTTCAAAAGTTATGTAAAGAAAAGTTATCCTGAGGTTTTTTAAACTCACTTTTTTGTCAGAGATGGCTGAACCGATTTTCACAAAATTAGTGTCAAATGAAAGGTATAGTTGCCCCATAGGTTGCTAATGAATTTCATTGTAATCGGATTGTAACTTTCTCCGTTGTTTATAAAAATGTGAAATCACATAATGAAAGTAAACATATTGACTTTCTCCCAACGATCACTGTCTAATTAAAAGGTAGAAAAGTGATCCAAATGGCCGAATGTCATACACTATATGACTCAGGTCGACGAATCGAGCATTTTCTGCATGTATGCATGTATAGGTGTATATGTTTGTATGTGCACCTTTTTTCGCACTCACTTTTCTCAGAGATGGTCTGACCGATTCGTTCTATCTTGGTGTCAAATGAAGGGTCTATTTGCCGCTTAGGTTGCTATTGAATTTCATTGTAATCAAACTTTTAGTTTTGGCGCTGCGTCAGAATGTAAAAATCGCTCTCATATCTCAGAAGCATGAACATAGTTGAATTTAAATTAATGGGCTTTTAAACCCTTAAACAATGAATTTCATAATGTTTAAACATGTGGTTTGAAAGTTATAGAAAGAAACGTAACCCGCAGACTGTTTAAAACTATAGCTACGATAAAAATATGTGGCCTCAACATCATTTAAATTTGATATTGTACTATTTCAATGTTTGCGGCCTTGCTCAGGATTGAAGTTGAAATAAAAATACATTTCTATCATTTCACTTTTTGCCTTTCTCTTAGAAAGGTATAGCAATCACTGCAAAAACTAAAGGTATAAAAGTGCTCAAAAGGGCCGAATGCCGTATATCACTCGACTCAGTTCGACGAGCTGAGTATTTTCTGTATATGTGTGTTTGTGTGTGTAACGCTCTCCCAATCTTACTCGATTTTCTCAGAGATGGCTGAACCGATGTCAATGAAATTAATTGCAAATGAAAGGTCTATTAGCCCTTTAAGACCCTATTGAATTTTATTGTAATCTGATTTCTAGTTTAGAGGTTATGTATCAAAAAGTAAAAATCACGAAACATCAATACTTCATAAACTACACAACCGATTTGAACAAAATTTACCTGAAAAACTTTTGAATTTTATGGAGATTGAACATTCTGTGGTTCAGAAGTTATGGAAAGGAACGTGTTCTGGAGACTATTTAATCTTACTCATGTTTCTCAGAGATGGCTGGACCGATTTTCATAAAATCAGTGTCATATGGAAGGTCTTGTTGCCCCATAAGACCCTATCGTTTTTTTTTTTGCAAACGGATTATTACTTTGCCTGTTATGTTTAAAATGTGAAATCCAGCTATGAAATAAAACATATTCCGAAGACTACTTGGACTCACTCACTTTCCTCAGAGATGGTTGAACCGATTTTCACAAAATTCGCATGAAAGGTCTAGCTGCCTCATAAAACCCTATTGAATTTTGCTGTAATCGGAATGTAACTTCGTCTGTAATGTATCGACATGTGAAAATCACGAAACTTCTTTATCTTAGAAACTACACAACCGATTTGAACAATATTGATATCAGATGAACGGGCTGGTTAAGAGTTAACTGATGAATTATGATTGAACGCGTGGTTTCAAAGTTTGGCTGCCCTATTTTTTCATTTGATTGTAATTAAACTTAAGCAACCGTTATGTATTAAATTGTTAAAACAACAAAAGTCTATTATCTCAAGTATTACACGACTTATTTGAACATAACTAGTGTCTCCCAGATGGTCTCGAGGTACGATGCTGGCCTAACAAGCCAGTCGTCGTAGGTTCGAGCCTCGGCTCGGGAGAGACTGTTAGTGTCAGTAGGATCGTGGCGCTAGCCCCGCAATTGTCCTGTACACTAAACAGGCGGCTGCGAAGTCTGTGTATAATAAAAACAGAAGGTCAAGTTCCGAATCGGAATGTAGCACCAAGGCTTTACTTTAGTGTCATACAAACGAGTCATATCTCAAACTTACAAATAACAAACTTCATAACAATTTGATTTGCTGTCCAAAAGTTTTGGAAAGAAAAGAAATTCAAAGACTATTCAACACTATACCTGCTTTGATAAATATATATGGCCTCAACGTTCCCGGTTCGTGATTAAATTGTTCGAAATTAAGAGTAATTTATTTTATTTCGCTATTTCTTAAGTACTGACATTACGTCAAATTTCATACTTTATATTTCAATTACAACATCAATATTTTAGAACCCTTAGAGTGAATATAAATACCTTTATTGGATTTAAGCATTCATGTGCATTCAAATGTTCTAATATGAAGGATATGAAGTGGTTTAACATGGCAATACATAAAATCAACAGTTTCTTTGCGAAATCGGTGATTTTATCTCACCAATGTAACTCTGACTTTATATATATATATATATATATATATATATATATATATATATATATATATATATATATATATATATATATATATATATATATATATATATATATATATATATATATATATATATATATATATATATATATAATTAACTTTGAGTGATGGGTCCACTTCAATTTTTTCGATTTTTTGATAATTCCTCTTAGGTACTAATGGAGGTTTCGCGTAAGAATTCATAAGTCTTACATCGGGGTGGATAGAGTCTTGTTTGTAATTCCTTGGTTGCCTTTGAGGGTGTTTATACGCCGCGGGAAATTTTTCTTTCCTTCTCTCCACGGCGTTATCATAGTCTTGGGCTATCTGATACGCTTGGAGCAAATCTTTCGGTCTCCCGCTTCTTGTATAAATACCTATGTTCTCCTCGAGCCCATCGATGAAGGCGTTTCGAATAGACACCTCTAGGACCCTCATAATAGCGGCTTCGTGTCCAGCGTTATCTGGATCAAAGTGAATATTAGCATTAATGTCTGCGAAAAGACCTTCAACCTCGTGATAGTAATCATCGAGTGTTCTGTCTTTTTGCTTTAGATATGGGATACTTCCGGTAAGCGTGGAAAGATCACGCTTATCGCCAAAGTAAGATTTTAGTGTTTCCTTAATGTTTTCCCACACTAAGAGAGTGTGGTTTTTCATAAGGGCTTCATTAGCCTTGTCCGTTATTTTATTTCTAATTTGGCTTAACCAGATTTGATACGATTCGGTGTGTTTTACATTAACATAAAGAGCAAGCACTCTGTCCACTGAATCAATCCAAGTGGCAAGTAGCTTGGCATCCCCATTATAATTGGGTAATTGCTTGATGGTGTCAGGGATTTGACTTTCCCTCAAGCATTTCTCGATTTCATTGTGATGCCGCCCTTGCCCTTGCAATTGGGCGATTTGATTATCCCTAATTTGCATTTCACGCATCAGATCTTCCATCTGCTGTTGCAGAGCATTGATCTGCTGCGCAGCATGGTTTTGCTCCAGAAGTTGCGCGATTTGCGCATCTCTTTCGTTTAATTGCCGTACAGCTTCTTCCAGCTGTAGCTGCAATGCATTTTCATTGTTCATTTTTCTATTTTTATCAAACTCCTGCTGTCTATTCATACAGAAGAATCAAGTGAAAATTTCGAATTGTTCTGTTGTTAAAAAAATTTTATACTTTTTTCTGTATCGATTTATGATACCAGAATTGAAGTTAGATTATAAAATCCGTATCGATTTTCGATACTCAAAATTTTATGCTAAGTTCAATAGGCTGAGTAAATTTTTATACACACTTTTTCACTGAGTTCACTTTTCTAACGTAAAATATAATTGAGTTCGCTCATCTGATTTTTTTTTACCGATCGATTTTCTTTCGATCGAGTTTGACCTATTGGGGTGGGTAGTTCCTTTCCTGCTCCGTGTCCGCTCCGTGTAATTCCCTCACTAATTCGCGATATCCGCTCGCAAACGCACTAATTTGCTAAGGAAAACTAACTCACCGACACTTGGAGCAAGCCTTAATCGACTGCGCCAGTTAAAGGAATGTGAATTACCGTTATGAGAAGAGAAGCGACTCAACTGCCTGCACAACACAGAATGATCTTTATTTTTCATCTCTTCCAATATTTAAGAAAGTCTATTTAAGAAAGGTCCTATCCTAATCGCTATTCTGTCATCCTACCACATGTGGTTCCATACCCGTGCCATACGTGTTCGTTCGTGTTAGTTTACTGTCGCTGGTTTCCGTTTGGTACTTCAGATTGTTTACGGCTGGTCTGATGTTTATATTGTTTTGGATCGCGTTGTTCGTCAATCCAGGCAAGGTTTTCCATAACTTATATATATATATATATATATATATATATATATATATATATATATATATATATATATATATATATATATATATATATATATATATATATATATATATATATATATATATATATATATATATATATAAAATTAAATTAAATTAAATTAAAATTAAAAATAGCATGACTTTGCTTAGAGTCGGAAAAAGAAAAGTAAAAATGATTGTGACGCAAGTCGATGTTGCTGCTGGTAGAGATGGCAACTTACTGGCACGTTTCTATCTCTCACACTGAGAAGTCATTCCAACTTCCACTGAGGGTGTTGAAACAATAGCCAGCTATAAATAATAGTCTCTACTGAGTAAATGTACGAAGTGCGAGAATTGGATAAGCGATACAAAACTCGATTCTAGAACTACGTCTTTAACGTTCTGCGGTGGTGTAACGGGAACACATCTGACCGGAGATTGGAAGTTGTGGGTTCGAGTCCCACCTGCTGAACTATATTTTTCGTAGTTTCTACAATCATATTTTCAGTTAGTTTAATTTTCTATCTTCATTACTACATTTACTCCTTAAATTAAAATTAAAAATAGCATGACTTTGCTTAGAGTCGGAAAAAGAAAAGTAAAAATGTTTGTGATGCAAGTCGATGTTGCTCCTGGTAGAGATGGCAACTTACTGGCACGTTTCTATCTCTTCTGCGGTGGTGTAACGGGAACACATCTGACCGGAGATTGGAAGTTGTGGGTTCGAGTCCCACCTGCTGAACTATATTTTGCGTAGTTTCTACAATCATATTTTCAGTTAGTTTAATTTTCTATCTTCATTACTACATTCACTCCTTAAATTAAAATTAAAAATAGCATGACTTTGCTTAGAGTCGGAAAAAGAAAAGTAAAAATGTTTGTGACGCAAGTCGATGTTGCTGCTGGTAGAGATGGCAACTTACTGGCACGTTTCTATCTCTCACACTGAGAAGTCATTCCAACTTCCACTGAGGGTGTTGAAACAATAGCCAGCTATAAATAATAGTTTCTACTGAGTAAATGTACGAAGTGCGAGAATTGGATAAGCGATACAAAACTCGATTCTAGAACTACGTCTTTAACGTTCTGCGGTGGTGTAACGGGAACACATCTGACCGGAGATTGGAAGTTGTGGGTTCGAGTCCCACCTGCTGAACTATATTTTTCGTAGTTTCTACAATCATATTTTCAGTTAGTTTAATTTTCTATCTTTATTACTACATTTACTCCTTAAATTAAAATTAAAAATAGCATGACTTTGCTTAGAGTCGGAAAAAGAAAAGTTTATATATATATATATATATATATATATATATATATATATATATATATATATATATATATATATATATATATATATATATATATATATATATATATATATATATATATATATATATATATATATATATATATATATATATATATATATATATATATATATATAATATATATATATATATATATATATATATATATATATATATATATATACTCTCTGAACGTTCCCGGCGATGCTCGGGATCAAAAGTTTCAAAATTAGAAATCATTTTTTATGATTCATTGCATTATTAGCACAGCTCACTTCAAAAATATTTCACATCTTATACGTCCATCATCTTTTTAAGTATTTTAACATTCTGAGAACGCACAGAACGGAAATACGGATTTGGGGAGGTTTTACAGAAACTGCAAGTCGCCGTTTCAGGTTTCAAAATGACATATGTAGTTTGGAAGTTTCGGAAGTATTGAACTGGTTGGCCAAATACCACTTTAGGTTATTTTCCTGAAACCAGAAGTCATTATTTTGGAAAATGTTGTGTGGGGTCATCACAGTTCCGAATATACCACACTCGGGTGATAACCGGATATTCGTCAATCGTTCACAGTAAAACCTCTTGTTATGTAACTTTCAGAAGAAAGAAATCAAAGTAAGAAGAATTTAGCGTAACTATTCATGCTTAGTTCTCCTCTATAATCATATCAAAAGAGATAACATTTGAATTCTTGTAACGAAAATATTTGTTGGTGTCCAAGGAACACGTCTGAGAAGAAGTTACCGTTGTAATCCACATAACTACGTAGAAATTAAAAAAAAAAGATTGAACCAATGAAATGGGGCCTTTCTTCCAGCCAAATGTCCCAAAATCTAGTTTTAGAAAAAGCAAAATCGAATCCCGTAATGTGATACTATTCACAAAACTACGAAAACATCAGAAATTGTAATTGTGTAAATTAAAACATAAATTCTTCTGCAAGAAAATATTTGCAGATGTTGAAGGAACGACGAACATTTTATTGAAAAAAAAAAAAAAAATACAGGCGAAACTAAGCTCATGCTAAAAAAGTCAAAATTTTGCATGTATATTTTGTATAATATTTATAAATTTCAAAAAGAGTAATTCAATGTGTTTTTCTGTATGCAGAAAATCATCTTCAAACATATGTAGTTTTTAAAGTAATATCTTAACTTTTAGCAATAAGATACCTATTATTTTTCCTCAAATGTCTTTCCTGAACATTAACGAAAAATTCAATGAAGAACAATTACATATTATAGCTTTGAATTTCGATTTAGAGGCAAATTGAGTTCAAATATTCATGAATTTGCTCGTTCATCGTAGTGTTGTGAATAATATCTCAATTTTCAGTAAACAAAAATCTGTTATTCTTACTCAAAAGTCTTTCCTGAACAAAAACAAACATTTTAAAGGAACAAAATCATATATCATAGCTTTGAATTTGGATTTAAAGACAAATTGAGCCAAAATATTCATGATATTGCCATGGTTCTACTTAGTTTTGTGAATAATATCTCTATTTTCGGTTATCAGATAACTATTATTTCTTCTCGAATGTCATTCCCGAATATCAACGAACATTTTATTGAAAAAATCACATGTCATCACCTTGAATTCTGATTTAGAGACAATTTGAGCCTAAAAAATTATGGTTTTGCATTTTTCATGTGGTTTTGTGGAAAATATTTAAATTTCAAATAATCAGACCTATAACCTATTATTAACCTATTATTTTTGGATGGGAGGGCTCTTATACAAATCAAATATAAATTTCCATGGTGGTTTCATACTTCTTCGTACTCTGGAAGGAGAGGCAGGTCTCCCCATACAAATTAAACAGATATTTTAACCAGGTTTTCCGGAAAACAACCTACAATGATCGGGTCGATGCACAGGAGCCAAAACTCGACTCCAGGCGTTATTTTTTAATTTATGATGGAAACTTCCGGTTTTCAATATGGGTGTTTCCGGAATCGTAATTGGTGTACTATAGCCACAAGTCGACCTTAGACAACATTTTGAATTGTAAGATGGAAACTTCCGGTTTCTGGAAAACAGCCGAAAATTACCGATTTCTATTCAATATGAGTACTTCCGGAAACAGAATGATGCACAGAAGCTAGAAATCATTCACGGACACCGTTGTGAATTCTAAGATGACGATTTCCGGTGTCTGGGAAACAGCCGAAAATGACCTAATACCACCCAATATGGGTATTTCTTTAGCCAGAATGACACTCAGAGGTCAGAAATTTTGAATTTATAATAAATTCATTTTGGATTCAAGGATGACCACTTTCAGTTTCTGGAAAACAACAAAATTACTGAATACCTCCTATTATGGGAATTTCCGGAATCAGATTGATGCCAAAAAAACAACTGAAAATGATCGAATACCACTCAATATGAATATTTTCAGAATAGAGGTGATGTACGTAAGCCAAAAGTCGAGGATTTTTTTTTGTAAAATTTGGACCACTGCGACCATTGTGTTGATCTTTTGTGGTATGAAAAGTCGAGGCCTTGATATGACTTTGATCATATCCTATGGACGATTCGTGGTGCATTTGCAGACTATAAACAAATCGCAAGGAATCAATGAATTTGAAATGTTTAAAATTATTAAATTAAACACAAAAATGGGCGAGACGAAGTTTGCCTGGTCAGCCAGCATATATATATATATATATATATATATATATATATATATATATATATATATATATATATATATATATATATATATATATATATATATATATATATATATATATATATATATATATATATATATATATATATATATATATATATATATATATATACTAAATTCTAAAAATCGGTAAAAAACAGATATTTCTGCACATGCGGCATCCTTGGTCACAGTACAAACCAAGACTATGCTATCGCTGTCAAATTTCATATATTTGTTTCGTACTAAACATCTCAATGCACAGTGGGAAAGCACTGGCCATCAAAACAAATGTTTAAACGTCAGCTGTTTCATAATATTTATTTATTATTGAAACAATGCAACCAAAAGAAAGTTATAGAGTATATATTTTTTTCGGAAAGACAAAAGTATTATCTACAACTTTATCGAAGACGTCATACCGATCAAACAAACCGTTATGGCCCTAAAAATATTTGTAATCATAAATACCTTCCCAAAATAGCATTTTCAGTAGCTTCTCAAAAATGAGTCGTGCTCCAAAAAATTAATCCAATAGCATAAAATGACATTTTTTGCCTATAGAAACGTCTATGCAAAGTTTCAGTCTAATTAAAAATGACAATTTAAATGAAATATTAAAATTGGGACATTTTTTGTGGAACTGCTCAGTATTAAAAAATCTATCGCTTTGTTAGTATCACACATGCTAGTGTTGTACTCATTATTCTCACTCAACTTAAAAAAACAGTAGTGGCGTACTAGTTGTAATATCAATCGATTATGATATATGGACATATACGGACATAACATGTGCATCCACTTGGTCTCAGTAGACAGGTTACTACGTTGATCGCGCGATGTACGATGAATATTTTGAAACTCAGCTTGTAAAATAGCTTCAATTGATGGGTTGACACTGATGCTCACCAATTTTTTTTCTTGCATCTTATAGCATTTTTTCTCAGCTTTCCAATGCTGGTCTCAGATCGAAAATCGGTAGTTGCGAACACGGTCAAAATTGCATTTTTCTTATATAATCTAAAATGGCGGCCAAATTCAAGATGGCGGCCTAAATTCTGATAATTTCAAATGAAAGCCCTATCATTCCTCTTTACAGAAAAGTGTTACTTGTAGTACTTTACATAACGAATTTTAGAGATATCAAATAATACATCAAGAATTGCTAAAATTTCAACTTTTCTGAAAACTGTTTCGCCCCTTGGTGACCAAGGGGTCAACAAATTCGCTCAAACAAAAATGGCATTATCATTTTTTCTCTATTTCTAATAACTATGTGCATTTGATTCCGAGTTGTGCTCTCGTCGTATTCGGTCGCAATTTTATTTCGATCTCGATAGTGCCGACCAGTAATTCGCCCACAAGGTCACCGTGCATTGTGCTCTGCTGCTCGTTGCCGTCGTCGCTGTTGAAGACAGCAAAAAGAAGAAGAAGTCAACAATAGCCCGTGCGTTGTGTCGCTGCAAGAAGAAATTCGGTAGCCGGCGCACGGCCGTTTGGCTGCATTGGTCGATCGGACAACCAAGGAAGGAAGCAGCAAGCAGAGATTGGCATCGCCCGTGCGCTGATTGTGAAGGAGAGCGGCTGCATAAGCTAAGTAGTTTTTTTTTGGTTTTTTTCTACAATATTATTTACTGATTGGCATTTTGCGTGTGTGCCTCACGCGTCCAACATGGACGACGATGGTGGCATGACCGAAAGCGGGGATGAACACCCGCTCGTTCCACCACCTAGCCCCCCCGGATACAAAGTTCCAAGGGTTAAAAATGGAGCCCCGCAGGAAGCTACCCATCGGCTTAAGCAGTATCCGGAGGGCAAAGCTGGTATTGGGGCTGTATTTTTCCGGACGAAAGTGAAAGCATTGAACACAATGCAAATCTGTAAAGATCTGGCACGGTTTACAGCCGTGACTGAAATTACTAAAGTACGCCCGAATAAGCTGCGTGTTTTGGTGTCCGACCTCAAGCAAGCAAACGAGATTGCTGCTTGTGAGCTCTTCACGCGGGAGTACCACGTCTACATTCCAGCTCGCGTAGTTGAGATTGACGGTGTGGTCAGCGAATCGAGTCTGACTGTCGAGGACCTGTTGCAGGCTGGAAAAGGCCTTTTCAAGGATTCTTGAACCAGCCAAGATACTTGAATGTAAGCAATTACATTCAGTATAACTCACGGAACGCGACGAGAGACAGGACACAACACTTATTGTTCTTACAAAACATAAAAAAGGAATTTAATTTACCTTTTTAGTCGACCGGTTTCGGGAATCAATGTACATCACCACCGCCGACAATCCATTAATGAATGAGGATGATCCCCCAATACTCTCTAAAAAGGTAAATTAAATTCCTTTTTTATGTTTTGTAAGAACAATAAGTGTTGTGTCCTGTCTCTCGTCGCGTTCCGTGAGTGTTATCGGGGTTCTTACGTTGACACAAACCAATGAATATTGTGGTACATTCAGTATCGCTCGACAAGGGTGTAAAAACTTACACCCCTACAGACTCTTTTCGCGTGACTTTCGCCGGGTCTGCTCTGCCGAACTATGTGCTCGTGGACAAAGTGCGTCTACCCGTGCGCTTGTTTGTACCGCGGGTAATTGCCTCAAGTGCAAACAGTTGGGCCATACAGCCTCCCACTGTGGCAATAACGTTGTGGCAAGTGCGGAGAGCAACATGCGGATGACGCCTGTAATAAGGGTGCTGAAAAGTGCCTCTATTGTGGGCAGACTCCGCATGTCCCGCGTGTTGATAATTAAGCATAAATGCGATGCATTTTCCCTCTGTGAAACTTGGCTCACTTCTAATGTAGATCTCAACTTCCATGATTTTAATATAATTCGCCTTGACCGAGACACCCCTTACGGAGGAGTACTTCTAGGGATTAAGAAGTGCTATTCTTTCTATCGTATTAACCTCCTCTCGGTCCCAGGCGTCGAAGCTGTCGCATGTCAATGACAATACAAGGTAAAAATCTTTGTATTGCCTCAATATATATTCCTCCCAGAGCACAGGTTGGGCAACGGCTGCTCTTTGATTTAATAGAACTTCTTCCCTCACCACGTTTGATTTTGGGAGATTTAAACTCTCACGGCGTGGCTTGGGGTTACCCTTCTAATGATAACCGCTCCTCTTTGATCTATAACCTCTGCGACGACTTCGATATGACAATATTAAACAACGGGGACATGCCACGCGTTCCGAAACCGCCAGCGCGCCCCAGTGCTTTAGATTTATCTTTATGTTCAACATCGCTACGGTTGGATTGCATATGGAAGGTAGTCCTTGATCCCCACGGTAGCGATCATTTCCCTATCCAAATTTCAATTGATAATGGTTTAACTCGCACGCGATCAGTTGATATTCCGTATGACCTCACACGGAATATCGATTGGAAGTTATACGAGGAAATGATTTCAGAAGCTGTCGAGTCGATTCAACATCACCCACCACTTGAAGAATACAACCTCCTCGCGGGCTTGATTCTCGACGCCGCGTTGCAAGCCCAAACGAAGAAATATCCCGGCGTAACGATCAAAGAACGGCCTCCCACTCCGTGGTGGGACAAAGAGTGCTCCGATGTCTACACGGAAAAATCCGACGCGTTTAAGGCCTTCTTTCGGGTGAAACGTGAACCCGCCTACTTCAAGCGGTATTTGGAGCTTGAAACCAAGTTTAAAAGCTTGGTCCGAGCAAAGAAACGCGGATATTGGCGTCGGTTCGTAAACATACGTCGAAGGAGACATCGATGAGCACTTTTTGGAACACAGCCCGAAGAATGCGAAATCGTATAACGGTCAACGAAAGCGAGGAGTCTTCAAGTCAATGGATATTTGACTTTGCCAGGAAAGTATGTCCGGACTCTGTTCCTGTGCAAAACATTGTTCGCGATACGTCTCCGGGCCACGACGCGATAGAATCACCATTTACGATGGCAGAATTTTCAGTTGCTCTCCTGTCCTGTAACAATAACGCGCCTGGGTTAGATAGAATCAAATTCAACTTGTTGAAGAATCTACCCGGCACTGCCAAGAGGCGCTTGTTGAACTTGTTCAATAAGTTCCTGGAGCAAAATATTGTACCGCAGGATTGGAGGCAAGTGAAGGTGATCGCCATCCAAAAACCGGGGAAACCAGCTTCTGATCACAACTCTTATAGGCCGATTGCAATGCTATCCTGTATCCGGAAATTGATGGAGAAAATGATACTCCGTCGTTTAGACCATTGGGTCGAATCAAATGGTCTACTATCAGATACTCAATTTGGCTGCCGCCGTGCCAAAGGAACGAATGATTGTCTTGCGTTGCTTTCAACAGATATTCAGCTGGCGTATGCTCGCAAAGAACAAATGGCATCTGTGTTCTTGGACATTAAGGGGGCTTTTGATTCCGTTTCTATTGACATTCTTTCGGGCAAACTTCACCGACAAGGATTTTCTCCAATTTTAAACAATTTTTTGCATAATTTGTTGTCCGAAAAGCATATGCATTTTACGCAAGGCGATTTGGCAACTTTTCGTATTAGCTACATGGGTCTTCCCCAGGGCTCATGCTTAAGCTCCCTTCGTTACAATTTTTATGTGAATGACATTGACGCATGTCTGGCAAATTTATGTACGATAAGACAACTTGCAGACGACAGCGTGGTTTCTGTTACAGGAGCCAAAGCTGCCGATTTGCAAGGACCATTGCAAGATACCTTGGACAATTTGGCTTTACAGCTAGGTATCGAATTCTCTCCGGAGAAGACTGAGATAGTAGTTTTTTCTAGGAAGCGCGAGCCTGCTCAGCTCCACTTACAGTTAAAGGGTAAAACGATTTCTCAGGTTTTGGTATCTAAATATCTTGGTGTCTGGTTCGATTCGAAAGGCACCTGGGGATGTCACGTTCGGTATTTGATGAAAAAATGTCAACAGAGAGTAAATTTTCTCCGGACAATTACTGGATCATGGTGGGGCGCCCACCCAGGAGACCTTATAAGGCTTTACCAAACAACGGTATTGTCGGTGCTTGAGTACGGGTGTTTCTGCTTCCCCTCCGCTGCAAATACCCATTTAATCAAGCTGGAACGATTGCAGTATCGTTGTTTGCGTATTGCCTTAGGTTGCATGCATTCGACCCATACGATGAGTTTGGAAGTTTTGGCGGGCGTTCTCCCATTAAAAGACCGCTTTTGGGATCTGACTACTCGTATTCTCATCAAATGTGAGGTTTTGAACCCCTCGGTGATTACAAATTTCGATAGGCTAGTTGATCTTAATTCTCAAACCCGTTTCATGACTGTGTATTTCAATCACATGTCTCAAAGTATAAATCCTTCCTCATACACCTCCAATCGTGTCAACTTGTTAGATACTTCTGTTTCTACTGTGTTTTTCGATACATCCATGATGGAAGAAACTCGTGGAATCCCGGATCATTTACGCGTGCAGCAGATCCCTAAAATATTTTATAGCAAATTTAAAAACATCTACTGCGACAATGCGTTTTATACTGATGGATCACTTCTCAACGGGTCCACTGGCTTCGGTATCTTCAACAATAATTTTACCGCCTCCTACAAGCTCGATAATCGTGCTTCTGTTTACGTCGCAGAATTGGCTGCAATTCAGTATACCTTAGGGATTATTGAAAAAATGCCCGCGGACCATTACTTCATCTTTACGGACAGTCTCAGTTCTATTGAGGCTCTCTGATCGATGAAGGATGTAAGGCACTCTCCGTATTTCCGGGGGAAAATACGGGAACGTCTGAGTGCTTTATCCGAAAAATCTTCTCAGATTACCTTAGTGTGGGTCCCTTCTCATTGTTCCATTCCGGGCAATGAGAAAGCGGCCACTTTGGCTAAGGTGGGTGCAAAAAACGGTGATATTTACAACAGACCTATTGCCTACAATGAATGTTTGAAATTTTCACGTCAGAATACACTTGTCAACTGGCAGGCCTCGTGGGATAAGGGAGAACTGGGGAGGTGGCTACACAGCATCATCCCCAAGGTTTCCACCAAACCTTGGTTTCGGGGGTTGGATGTAGGACGAGATTTCATTCGCATGATGTCTCGGATTATGTCCAACCACTACGAGTTAAACGCACATCTCTACTTTTGGATACCCTCAGGGCCCGAGGAATACAGCCCTATGTGCCAGTTCGTGATATCCTCGCTCATCGAAACTTACCATACATGCTACATGTTTATAGCTACTTGAAGAGCATCAAAGTGCCAATTTAACAGCGAAACGAATCTTGGATAAAACAAAGACATGTTAGTTTTAGTATTAGATTTAGTATCAGCTCGTAGTCGGCAGTGAGGATGAAAAATGTATCTTTAGCTTATAAGATATTTTAGACCATATATATATATATATATATATATATATATATATATATATATATATATATATATATATATATATATATATATATATATATATATATATATATATATATATATATATATATATATATATATATATATATATATATATATATATATATATATATATATATATATATATATATATATATATATATATATATATATATATATATATATATATTTATTTATTTATTTATTTATTTATATATATTTATAAATAAGATGTTGCCGTTGGTGGAGCCGTTGGTGGAGCCGTTGGTGGAGACTTACCGATGCAGTAAACCCCACTGCGACGTGAGAGATACGAAACAAAAGCCAGCTACCAAACAACACTCTCTACTGAGTAAATGATGACGTGCGATAAAGTGTGCAAGCGATACAAAATAGCTATTTAGCGAGGTCGTCTTATACGTCTTGCGGTGGTGTAATCGGAAACGCATCTGACCGGAGATTAGAAGTTGTGGGTTCGAGTCTTTCCCCAGTTAGTACATTTTGCAATCGTCAGGTCCACATTAACTGCTTGAAATAGAAATATATATATGTATATATATATATATATATATATATATATATATATATATATATATATATATATATATATATATATATATATATATATATATATATATATATATATATATATATATATATATATATATATATATATATATATATATATATATATATATATATATATATATATATATATATATATATATATATATATGAATTTACTGAAATGTACTAACTGGGGAAAAAGTTAATTAGAAATTTACGAAACATATAGTCCAGCAGGTGGGACTCGAACCCACAACTTCTAATCTCCGGTCAGATGCGTTTCTGATTACACCACCGCGAGACGTATAAGACGACCTCGCTAAATAGCTATTTTGTATCGCTTGCACGCTTTATCGCACGTCATCATTTACTCAGTAGAGAGTATTGTTTGGTGGCTGGCTTTTGTTTGGTATCTCTCACGTCGCAGGGGGGTTTACTGCATCAGTAAGAGATCGAAAAGCGCCAGTCTGTTGCCGTCTCTACCAAGTTAATTTAAATTTAAATAATTATAATTGTTTGAAATAGAATTGGATTTACCTTAGCGCATGTGCTTTACAGCAAAAAATAGTAATCTCGGTTCTATTCACAAGTGTTTCTATCTAACATAACTCTTTTTAATTTAGGTTTAAATAACAATCAATTTAAGCATGACCTTTAGACTTAAGTATATTAACATTCTAGTTTTGACTTTTAAATTCAGTAGCTTTAAGAGAAATAAATTAGATGCCAGAGAAAAATAACGCGCAATCACTTTTGATCTCTCCACATGACTTGCCACAACTCCTATCTGACAGCTTGCTGATTTCAGATCACTTGACTGACCGTGTGGGGGACTTACTTCCTCCCCTTTGAGATATTGCTTGTCAGTGGCTGCGCACAGTGGGACGCGCTGACTCAAAATAGTCAACACTCCTCCCAAGTACGCTGGCTGCCTAACCAGTTTACTAGTTTCCGCGTAACACGTCTAGCACGGCAAACTTAGCTACAGGTCGCTCGTAGATCCCGGTTGATGTTCTCACCGTTGCTGATCTGGGTTGAGCGTCTCGTCCAGGCTGAGTGCAGATGATTTTGCCCTTCGGTCAACAATTTCGGGGTAGTTTCGGATCGACTATTATCACCACGTCATCTTTTTGGATAGGCTTTGTGTTAGTGAACCATTTGGTTCTACGTGTTATTTCGGGCAAGTAGTCGCTTATCCACCGTTTCCAAAAGCAATTTGCTTGGAATTACGATAACCGTCAGCATCGGCGCAGTACTGCTCCACTATCATTGACGTTGCTCAATGGCTTCGTCCCGTTAGATGACCCAAGCAAAAAGTGGTTTGGCGTTAAGGCGGGAGCTGAATCATCATCAGTTGGCACATGTGTCAACGGAAGAGAGTTAATGATAGTTTCTATCTCAGCGAATAGATTTCACAAAACCACATCGGACAATTTTCGCAGTGAGAATATTGCCATAAGATTTTTCTTGACGCTTCCAATCAAGCGTTCCCAGCAGCCACCCATGTGGGGAGAGGAAGGCGGTAGGAACTGCCAGCTGGTCTCTGAATCTTCGAATTCTTTAATCAGTTCATTCTGGCAGACCAGGTGTTCTGCTTCGTCGAGCTCCCTGTTTGCCCGACGGCCGACGACGACTTCGTATGGCCCAAAAAAATCAACTCCGACATGTGAAAACGGGCTTGTGAATGCATCTAGTCGTGCGACTGACAAATCGGCCATGATTGGCACTCGCGGCATTGCACGGTCGTTTTTGCATCGTTGGCTGTTGTTTCTCACCTTTGCGTAGGCCATACGGATTTTCGGGATACTGTATTTCTGACGTATCTTGTTTATCACGGTCTCATGATTTTGATAATGGTATTTTTCGTGGTAGTGTGCGATGATTAATGTAGTGATGTAGTGGTCACGGGGAAGGAATATAAGGTGTTAAGCGTCTTCGTTTACATAATGGCAAGCAGATATGCGTCCCCGCATCCTCATGATCCCATTGGGGTCCAACCATGGAGATTTTTGGTGAAGTTCACTCGTTTTAGGAATCAGTGTTGCTAGTCGCTCCGCACTCTGTTGCGTTCTTTGAAGCAGCGTCACTATGTCTGGATACTTTTCCTGTTGAGCTGGACGTATGAGGTAGTATTCGGTGTGCAATAGCTCGAGTTTAGATGGAGGTCCAAGCATGATTGGTTTTTTTCTGGCGCTTCAACATACAATTGGTAGCAAACCGGCGAGCTAAAGCGACAACTTTGGTTAATCGTCCCCAACTCGAGAATTTACTGATGCAAACTGCTTGTGTTCGCAACACTTCAGAACTGAGCCCATAGCGGCGCGCGATTGTTCTATGACAGAAGTGCAGTCCGTGCTCTCGGACAAATAGATCGGGATCGACTGACAGCTCTAACTGTTTGATTTTGTGGTACGCGATCAGAAGCGAAACGTGGGAGAGACTTGTAAGTGCTTATGATGTAAAATTGCCACGGATTTAATTGAATTTTGTTCTAAAGTTAACAGGTGAAGGGATAGTATAAACTAAATGCTTAGTTAGAAGTATCGGGATAGTAGGAGAATAGCTAAAAAAGGAAGTTTGAGTGAGTAGAAGGAGTAAGAAGAAAAAACACTGAATGTAAGTAGGTTAGAATAAAACTAAAACTTGTCAGCCTAATTGGAATAAAATCATACAGCTTTGAAGCTGCATAATACTTTGCTGCTAACTAAACAGTGTTTATTCTCATTCGAACAAACTTCAATTCAGTCGTGCTATCACGAATTGTTCCCGCCGTTATAACGAGTGTCGATACAATGGATGGAACCGGACAGTGCATTAGATGTGATCAACAAGATTCCGCTGACAATATGGTCGGCTGCGACTCTTGTTCAGCTTGGGCACATTTCGGGTGCGTGGGCGTAAGCGATTCTATTGCCAACCCAGATCGAAGCTGGAAATGCGACAACTGTAAAGACGATGCAGTTAATCGTCACTCAGTTGCTAGTTCGCATACAAGCAGTCGGTCAAGACAAGCAGAGATTCAACTTCAGTTAATGGAAGAACAACGTCAGTTGCGACTTAAACTCCAGGCAGAGGAGGATGTGATCCGCAGAAAGCGGATTGCAGAAGAAGACGAGATGTGAAAGCAACGAGCATTAGAAGAAGAAAGATATTTGCGGGAAAAAGCAGAGTTGCTGATGATTACGGAAGGCAGTGAAAATGGTAGTAGAAAAAGTAGGATTTCTAGTCGAGTATCCCGCGACAGGCTACAGTCCTGGTTGATAAATAATCCACCCGCAGTGCAAACATTACCATCAAGTAGAGCAACCCAACAGCCGACGGTTCAGAATGCTGGCTCTAGTGCTGCGGCACAGCCTACAACCTCGCAGGTTTGCTCTTCGTTAGCTCCACAATCCAGCTCTACACCACGAACAAACCAGGTAAAACAAATAGTCTCCAACGGTATAGGTTATCCAACAGTTATAACTCGGTCGGCATCTTTACCGGCGATTGTTACCGCGCCGGACCCACCAACCACACACTCATCAGAAGTTTTAACGTCGTTGGGCAAATCACCAGTCCTGTCGAAACCATCACCGAGGGTACCAGTATCAGTATCATCAGGGACATTAGGTGTTCTTTCAAATGATCTAATGAACATTAGTAATAATATAGATTTAAGTAAAATCATTGCACCAATAGCTAGTAGTGTTAGTTTGCAAGCTCCGGTGCTCCCTAACCATACCATAGTAGCACCAATAGTAGCTACTGCTACATTAAATCAACCACAGTCGAACTACTACCCCGTACACACGGGTATTTCTCCAAGTGTACCGCGATGCCCTAGTAATGTTATCAATGCTCCCCTGGTTCGATCAGTACCACCAGCAAACATGTCGTGGAGTATAAGCCCAGGGAATGCAATACCTGATTGTACAATGCCCTATTCTGTTTACAACGGTCCACAGTACCCCGCGGAAGTGCCACCCCAAGTTTCAAGTTCCATGACCGATCACGCAACACCGCGAATTTCAAGCTCTGTTTCAACGCAGTCAATCACTAGTACGGCTTCACCACAGTGGAATCCAACGGGACACTCAGCTGGTGATATTTCCACTTACCCACACTTGTACACTCAGCGTAGAATGAGCTCTTCTGTCGCCACAAATATTCAGCAGGTGTTACCGGGACCTAGCGCAGCGCAGCTAGCCGCCCGTCAAGTTATTCCAAAAGAACTACCAATATACTCCGGTGATCCGCGCGAATGGCCACTTTTTTATAGCTCCTTTAAAAACAGTACAGAGACATGTGGTTTTACAATTGCAGAAAATCTTTCACGGTTGCAGAGATGCTTGAGAGGGTCAGCGTTGGACTCAGTCAAAAGTCGCCTGCTTATTCCTGACTCTGTGCCGTCGGTTTTGGAAACGTTACAACAACTGTATGGCAGGCCGGAAATTCTCGTTAATACAGTACTGCAAAAAATGCGGGCTGTTCCTCCACCGAAGATCGACAATTTATTTACACTTATTACCTTTGGTCTAGCGGTTCGAGAAGCCGTGGACAATATGATCATGTCAAAGCTACAAAAACACTTGTGTAATCCAATGCTTTTGCAGGAGCTTGTAGATAAAATGCCTCCACAGCTGAAGATGGAGTGGTCGGTATACAAAAGATCGAAACCAATAGTCAACCTGGCGACATTTGGAGAGTTCATGTCCGGTTTAGTTCAAACTGCGTCCGATGTAAAAATGCCAGACACCATGGGCGGGTTTGCCCTCAAGAATCGTGATAAACAAAAATTGTGCTTACATGCTTGTGAAACAGCAGAAAATGAAGCGGATCCCAGAGAACCAGATGCCCATAAAAAACGCTGCTGTTACTGCACACAATTAGACCATATAAAAACGAGCTGCCCTGAGTTCAAGGCACTAAACGTTGACAACCGATGGAAGGCCGTAAAACAGAGAAGCCTTTGTAAGATGTGTCTTATACCTCACAAGAAGTGGCCTTGTCGATCGGTTAAGGAATGCGGTGTGCAAGGATGTCGTATTCGCCATAATGAACTTCTGCACTCTGGTTACCCCAGCGGTGACACTTGGCGATCCACATCGTCTAAATTTGAAGCGATAGGAGATAAAGTCAAAACGAATCACAATAGCAGTTTCAGGGCCGGCACACAAAAAACATTTTAAACTTGAAAACGTGCGCACAGTTGGAGCGCTCAAACTACCACCGCAAACGTTGCAATACAGAGACTTAACAGCAAATTATTCACATTTAAAAGGTCTTCCGATCCGCAGCTACGTAGATGTCGTTCCAAAGATAATAATTGGTTTGGAGCATGCTCGCCTTTTATCAATGCTAAAAATACGAGAGGGTAGAAGCAATGATCCAATCGCAGCCAAGACACGTTTGGGATGGTGTATCTTTGGTAAATCTTCGGAAAGATCGGTTTCAGTAGAACGGATAAATATTCACGAAGACATTAGCAATCTGGACTTACATGAGCAAATGCGACAATTCTTTTCAGTCGAAGAAGCCACAATATCAAAGGGACTTGAGCCGAAGGATGAAAAACAAGCTCAAAAGACGCTTAAAGAAACCACCAAACGAAACGGTGAGCGGTACGAGACAGGTTTACTCTGGAAACTATAAAATCCAATGATGTCCGATAACTATCAAATGGCTTTTCGGAGATTAATATCCTTAGAAAAAAGGTTGACTAAGGGTCCAGATCTGTATAAGAATGTTCAAGAGCAAATCGCTCTCTATGAACAGAAAGGATACGCGCATCGTATAACTGAGTTCGAACTGAAAACCACGAAATCAGGAAAGTACTGGTATTTACCATTAGGAGTAGTGCAGAATCCAAAGAAACCGGGAAAAATTCGGCTGATTTGGGATGCGGCAGCTCGAGCGAGCGGAGTTTCCTTTAACGATATGCTACTTAAGGGACCCGACATTCTAACAGCTCTTTCAGCTATCTTGATGCGCTTCCGAATGCGAAACGTTGCAGTGTGTGGAGATATACGTGAAATGTTTCACCAGATTCGCATACGGGATCAAGACAAACAATTTCAGCGTTTTCTGTGGCGGGACTCACCAACGGATACACCTCGCATCTATGTGATGGACGTTGCCACGTTTGGAGCGACATGCTCACCACGCTCTGCGCAATACATCAAAAATGAAAACGCTCGAGCATGGAAAGATACATACCCAAAAGCGTCAGAAGCAATCATCAAGGTGCATTACGTTGACGATTTTCTAGACAGTGTTGATACGGAGGAGGAAGCGGTGCAATTAGTACGCGAGGTGCAGTTCGCCCACCAGCAGGCTGGATTTGAAATTCGAAATTTCTCATCCAACTCACGAAAAGTGTTGGAATGTCTGGGAGAAAGCAATGAATCACAGAATAAACCGATGAATTTGGAGAAACCTAAGCATGTAGAAAGAGTACTCGGACTGATATGGCAGCCGTCGCAAGATGTATTTACTTTCGATATCGAAAGTCACACGGACATCCGAAAACTCGTGGAGAGCGGGCTCGTGCCAACGGAATGCCAGGTGTTGAGAACAATCATCTCTCTGTTCGATCCTTTAGGATTTGTAGCTCATTTCATTATAAACGGGAAAATTTTGATGCAAAACGTTTGGAGATCTGGTACCAATTGGGACGAGTGCATTACCGACAAACTACTTATTGAATGGCGTCGATGGAGTCGGATGGTATTGCAGTTGAATCTAGTACAAGTTCCCCGATGTTTCTTCAAGGGTGCAAAAGGAGAACAGCTTGGAAATGTACAAATTCACATGTATGTGGACGGAAGTGAAAATGCAAGTGCGTGTGTCATTTACTTGCGGATAAATAATGGGGGTTCTGTGCGCTGTACTTTGGTGGCCGCAAAGACAAAAGTAGCTCCATTGAAACCACTCTCAATTCCTCGTATGGAACTACAGGCGGCTATGATAGGCAGACGCTTATTAGATATGGTTTGTTCTATTATAACATTCCCTGTACATCAGCGTTTCTTGTGGTCGGATTCATCGACTGTTCTTTCTTGGCTCCGGTCAGATAGTCGCCGATATCATCAGTATGTGTCATTCCGGGTAGGCGAGATATTAACCCTAACGAATATCGATGAATGGAGATACGTGCCCTCGAAATTGCAGTTCTTAAAAGAGGCAGTGTTTGGACCACTCACAAGTGAGGAACTATTTCAGGCGGAGAACTTATTGTGGATAATAGTACAAGAAGAAATTTATGGAGAGGAACGTAAAATACTATAGCCCATCATAATTAACAAAACCGAAAACTCAAGATATTTGGCAAAATCCAGTCAGTTATATAAGCTTTCTCCATTCTTGGACGATTACATGGTAATGAGGATGAACAGCAGAGCAGTGAACACAGAAGATAATCCCTTCCAAATGGCTCACCCCGTTATACTACCAAAGGGACATTATGTGGTATTTTTACTAGTTGATAGCTACCACCATCGGTTCCTTCACGGAAACAACGAAACCGTAGGTAACGAGATAAGGCAAAGGTTTCAGATTTCTTCTCTACGGCGTGTGGTAAAACAAGTATCACAGAGTTGTCAACATTGTCGCGTCTACAAGGCTGTTCCAATACAACCGATGATGGCACCTTTACCGGTGGAAAGGCTTACACCGTCTATTAAGCCATTTACACACACAGGAATACTATTTTGGACCGATTCTAGTAAAGCAGGGGCGTAGTCTGGCAAAACGGTGGATAGTTCTGTTCACATGTCTGATAATAAGGGCTGTACATCTAGAGGTGGCGCATGACCTATCAAAACAGTCATGTATTCTCACTATTCGCAGATTTGTAGCGCCTAGAGGTTCCCCACAATCGTTCATATCCGACAATGGGACAAATTTTATTGGGGCAAGTAATATTTTGAAAGAGCAAATGAGAGAAATAAATGGAGAATGTGCGGTCACCTTCACCAACGCTCGGACTGCTTAGTTGTTCAACCCACCATCGGCACCCCACATGGGTGGATCATGGGAGCGCCTGGTACGATCCGTAAAGACAGCAATGAAAACGATAGCTGATCACCCTCACCATCCCAGTGACGAGGTACTAGAAACCATTGCTCTGGAGGCTGAATCAATGGTGAACAGTAGGCCCTTAACGTACATCCCGCTGGAAACGGAACAACAGGAAGCGTTAAACCCAAACCACTTTTTGCTCTATGGCCCTGATGGAAATAAACAACCAGCACAACAATTCAGATATGAGGGAGCGGCGCTTAGAAATAGCTGGAAGCTGGCTCAATACTTAGTTGATCAGTTTTGGAAGCGATGGATCAAAGAATACGTCCCTACTATAACCAGACAAACAAAGTGGTTTCATCCAGTGAAGCCTTTAGAACCTGGCGATTTGGTGGTGGTGATAGACGACAGTAGAAGGAATGGCTGGATTAGAGGACGAGTCGTGGAAGTAGTAAAAGGAGTAGATGGACAAGTTAGGCGAGCATTGAACCAAGTGAGGGAGGGATTAATGTGGCGACCTACCGTGAAGCTAGCCTTGTTGGAAGTCCAAGATCGCAGGACTACACGGGCGGGGGAATGTTCGCAATACTTCAGAACTGAGCCCATAGCGGCGCGCGATTGTTCTATGACAGAAAAGCAGTCCGTGCTCTCGGACAAATAGATCGGGATCGACTGACAGCTCTAACTGATTGATTGTGTGGTACGCGATCAGAAGCGAAACGTGGGAGAAGACTTGTAAGTGCTTATGATGTAAAATTGCCACGAATTTAATTAAATTTTGTTCTAAAGTTAACAGGTGAAGAGATATTATAAATTAAATGCTTAGTTAGAAGTATCGGGATAGTAGGAGAATAGCTAAAAAAGGAAGTTTGAGTGAGTAGGAGGAGTAAGAAGAAAAAACACTGAATGTAAGTAGGTTAGAATAAAACTAAAACTTGACAGCCTAATTGGAATAAAATCTTACAGCTTTGAAGCTGCATAATACTTTGCTGCTAACTAAACAGTGTTTATTCTCATTCGAACAGCTTGCTCCGGTGTGACGAAATGAGAATTCACGCTCGGCCGAAGTTCTGACTTTGCATTGTGCATATTTTTCAACACATTCAATGGCCAATGTTTTTCCGAATGCTTGAGAAATTCGGGGCCATTGAACCATCTTGCTTATGGGGTTAAATGTGGAAGCCGTTTCCACTTTGTGGCGTCATCCAGAGCAGGTTGCTGGGAACGTATCGCCATTCATTCATCTCCGTTGTGTCAAAAATTTTGCTGACACGGTAGGCAACATATTGCGAATATCGCTGGTGATCATATAATATAATACATCTGGCGAATCCGACCAATACACACGAGCAGAAATGCGGATTGTAATGGTTTCAAATACCGATTGAGATAACCTTGCTCCCACCAGTGCTGCGTGGAGTTCCAGTCTGGGGATGGACACAAATTTCAATGGAGCAACCTTTATTTTGCGGCTACTAAGCGGCACCATGCGTCGTCACCTTTACGAAACGCAAATAGCATGCGGCAGCGATTCCATTCTCGCCCGCGTCAACGAAAGCAGTGTCATACAAAGGGTTTGTTTGCTCTTGATAGCAGCGAGGGATACTGATATTTTCAACTTGTGGAAGAATTTGAATCCATGTTTTACATTTTGAGAAAAGTACGTCATCGATTTGTTCATCCCAATCGATACCGGAAAATATACGTCTTGCAGCAAAATTTTGACATACATTAAAAACTGAGCGATGACTCCAAGTGGGTCAAACATGGACATTAAAATCCGCAGCATGTCTCTTTTTGTTGGACATTGTTGTCCTTTTAGCAATGCTCGGCCAGAGCGATTCCATCCTATTTTGTAGGTGAAGGTATCTTCGTTTGTGCACCACCACATTCCAGGCACTTTTTCGGTGGCTAGTTCTGGCGATAGATCGAGGCTTTTTCCTACTGTTTGTTCTGTTTGTAGTGCACTCATAACATGTCTCGAGTTGCTGATCCAGTTACGGATCTCAAATCCACCGGCCGCATGTACTTGCTTAACTTGCTGTGCGAGCTGAATTGCCTCCTGCTCCGTCGAAACGCTCACCAACATATCATCGACGTAGTGGCGTTTTTGAATCGCTTCGACAGCAGCTGGATATTTATCTCTAAAGTGTTCAGCATTTACGTTTTTAACGAACTGAGCACTGCAGGAGGAACAGCATGCTCCGAAGGACATCACCTGCAAAATGTACACGGCTACTGTGCCGTCTTCATCGAACCACAAAAAGCGCTGGCACTGTTGGTCCTCGGCACGCATCAGCACCTGCAAAAACATCTATCGCACGTCTCCGGTTGAAGCAATTCGACCTTCACGAAATGGAATCAGTATCAAAAACAAGTCACAAAGTTGATCTGGACCTTTCAAAAGGAATGAGTTAAGTGTAACTCCATGAGAAGCAGCAGCAGCGTCCCACACCATTCGGATTTTTCCAGGTTTGTTGACGTTAGGAAAAATCGGTAAATACCACACCCGACAAAAGGTCTCTTTCAGCTCTTCCTCGGATAGGTTTCTTGCATATCCCTTCACGATTAAATCATTGACTTTTTGGTTTAGGGCTTTGGAAAGTTCCTGGTCTGTATTCATTCGCTTTTTCAGGCATTGTAGTCGTCTAAGAGCCATGGGACGACTGTCCGGCAGGCGAACGTTGTCGTAGCGCCAAAGAAGGCGGCAGAGATTGAGCTCGTTCTTCCTCGGAGGACAGAATGATCCTTTTCGGCTGTGCAACCCCCAAGCTTTCGATTGCGAAGTATTGCCTTACGGTTTTATGCAAGTCTCCGTCCGTTGGTGAATTACAAGCACAAACATGAAAAACCGAATGTGCAAGGTTGGCAGCGTTATCTGGATTTCCTCACACCACACACTGTCCATCCGAGTCGAGTTTTAACTGCGATCGGTTGATGCATGGCTCCTTCACGACCTTTTCGAACCAGGCTGAGGTGTTGGTCCTTCATTCCAATGAGAATTCTCGGTCGTATATTTTGGTAAGAAGCGATAGGAAGATCTTTAAGGTGTGGGTAACGGACAATAAGCTCTTCTACATTTAATGTTTTGCACTGGTAATAGCAGTTCATCGACAGTACGTACTCCATGCAGACTATACCTTTTGGATGGGTTGCGTTTCGCAGCCACCTCTAGCATAATCTTCTTCGAATCTTCTTCTCGGCGTTTCGCTCCACCTGTCCAATGTAAACATAATGGTGCCTTTTCTCCTTCAAGTTGCAGCTCATCAGCCAGAGCTTTATCAAGAAGTGTGAGCTCAGAGCCATTATCCAGAAAGGCAAATGTATGGATTGAACTGTGCTTTCCATGTAGCACAATCGGTATGTAACGGAACAAAACTTGATTGGAAGAAACCTGGTGAACATTGCATCCATGCACATGCAAGTTTGGCGTGGGCGGATTGTGTGCATTGTGTTGAGTAGGCAGTGAATGATTGTTGTCATTCGAGCGGGCATCAGTAAGCGATGATGTATTTTTCTGGTCGTTGTGAAGCAATTCGTGATGCTTCAATTCGCAACCATTCTTTCCGCGAGCCTTAGTTTGGCATCCTCCCTTGTGTCGGCGCAGACATCTGCGACAAAGGACCAAATCGCGAACAGTAGCCCAGCGTGATTCGCGTGAAAACTCTAAAAAACGTTTAAATTTAGAGAGTGACTTACAATTTCCTTTACAGGCTAAACACAGACAGAGCTCGCAGCTTCTGCCAACGAATACAGCCAACAGCTGAAAGACTGTAGATTAACCATGGGAAGCGATAATTTATATTGGGCCCAATTTAATTTCAATGATGGCGGTAGCTTACTAACTAGTTGATGAAGAAAGGTAACATTATAAGATTATTCTTCAACCCCACACGCATCAACTGTTGCGCAAAAGTTTCCAGCGCTGATGGCGAAATCGACAAGAGTTTGCAGTTTATTCTCTCTTAAAGGAGGAAGCAAATTCATCTTCGCTATCATAGAGTTGACAATTATTTCCGGCTGGCCAAACAGCATCTTCAGCGTCGCCATAATTCCGTTGACATAAGATGCGTGCAGTAGCCTGCTCCTGACAGCTTTGTATGCTCTGCCCTCAAGCTACGCTGAAGCCGCACGATGTTTTCATCATTGGTGAATCCGCACATAGTCGTAGTACTATTAAAGATGGAGAGAAATAGTGGCCATTCTTCGGGATTTCCAAAAAATGTTGGGAGGTCTTTTAAAATCGCCTGCCTGGCAGCTAACTGCAGGGTTGTTACAGAAATCTTAATTTTGAATCCGCAAAATCCACGCCACGGGGTTGAAGATCCGCGCCGTGAGAACTAAATCCGAGCCGAAAAAAACTATTAAAAATTATTGAAGCATGGTTCCTACAATTATCGTAGCGCCTTACAGTCCTCCGAAGAGTTTTTCCTACAAATATCATTCATCGTTGTATTCATAAGAGCAAACTGGACATTTCTAGAGAATAAGTTTAGAAAAGAGGATTATTCCATAAAATTCGTATGGAAACTGAACCTTGTAGCTGACTTTAATTTTTTATCCCACGCTAATGTATAGCTTATTTGTGTTAAGTCTGAAACGCAGGACATTTGAATTTTGTCATTCGTCAACAACTTTTGAACATGAACTTTAGAAACTAAAGTTCATCGTAAGTCAAAACCCTTACTGCGCCAATGTTAGGAATAATGCTGAAAAAAATTGTTTAACAACCATATTTATAAATGCAAAATGTTCGTATCACTGATTTTTTCTCTCCTTTCCTTCTTTTAGAGAAGTATGATTATAACGAGTAACGCACCAGTAAGATATAAAATTGATGTTTGAAGAGAGAATTGAATGACGAGATTTAAAAAATGTGGACTAAAAGGTTTGACGCATACTTTAAAATCTAACTCGTTAATCCAGTACATTGCCGGGAACATTCAATCAGTAGTTAATAATGCAATTCATATAAAATTTTGCTAAAAATAACAGTTCAAAACATTTTTATAAGTAAGCTCCATACAAAATTCTAAAAAATGTTACCAGAGATGCCAATGTTTCAATTCAAACTAGATTCTTCAAGTTTTTCTCGAGTTAAACAATTGAATCACAAAATCATCCAGTTTTTGTATATTTTGCAGTTTTATCCACATTTTTTATCAGCTCAAGTTCCCATTGTTTCTGTCTATTTTAAAAATATTTTTTAAGGGGTAATATCTACCAAAATTTTTTTTTCTTGTCATTTTTTGATATTGGCTTGAATCATGCTAAAACCATCATAGAATCAAAATCTACATCGCCCAAGTACTGATCTAAACTCAAAATTCGTTTAAATCAATTTTTATCGAACAACTTTTATGCTCCAAAATCACATTTTTCGATTATTTTGGCGATGCTCGTTTTTCGAGGTTTTGTTAACTAGCAGAAGTTACCTTTGATCGTTATCGCGTTTCAAATTTGAAGTATAGAGGTCGCGGCATCAAGTTTGGATCGTTATAGCGTCTCTACAGCACGTGTTTACTCACAATTTCCGTTTGTTACGTCGATCAGCCGTTCTCGTTGTGTACGTTCTTTGTTTGAGTTTTTCTATACTTTTCAACTGTGAGTTATATTCAAAAGTACTTGAATATCAGTGACAAGTTTGAGTTTTGCGTGGGATTGAACGCCAACCTAGTCAAAGTCTTGATTCGACATTTGGCAATGAATCGCAGGACGTAGCTCATAACACGTTGGATCTTACGGAAGCTACTGTATCTGGAGAAAAACGGAAATGGTACAACATTCACAGCTGCAATTACAACTGGTTCTTTCAATTCGGGAAGTTCGGGAATTTCTTCGGGTATATCGGTGTCGTATTCCACTTGCTGGAGAAACTCAGGGCCGTTCCACCAAAGGTTGTTGTCTTTCAAACCCTCTGGTAGTTCTGCTGCGATCGAACGTATTCCCAGCGGCATCCACTAGTGTGCTGTTGGATAATGGCGATTCGATTCCGGACATACAACTGGAGTTGGTTGAGCGGCTTTTTGATCCAAACCAGGACACACCAAAGCACAATCTCTCGGAGTTCCATATCCAAGGCGGGTATTACTTTCACTAACAACCGGGTCAATAGCCGCGCGGCGCATAACTCCTTGCGAGGGATTGAAAGATCCTCCAAAGGAGCCACCTTTGACTTACTGGTAAGTAGACGCAGCTTGGTTGAACCGTCGGCAAACAGGCTACGCAGGTAGATGCAAGTTCCATATGCCACGGTGGAGGCGTCAAAAAAATCATGCAGCTCGTGGGCAATGGCTCCTTCAAAGGTGACGCATCTTGGAATGACGATGTGTGCTAGCAAAGACATCGACCGAATCGTCCCATCCGATCTTAAGTTGCCACAGTCGTTGAGCCAGGAGTTTCGCCAAAACAATTACTGAGAGATCAATCCTAGAGGGTCGAAGAATTTTGCGATTCCTGAGTACATCACCCTCTTAGTGATACGGTGTTGGGGATGCGGCGACTGCGAAATCTACATCGCCCAAGTACTGATCTAAATCACATTTTTCGATTATTTTGGCGATGCTCGTTTTTCGAGGTTTTGTTAACTAGCAGAAGTTACCTTTGATCGTTATCGCGTTTCAAATTTGAAGTATAGAGGTCGCGGCATCATGTTTGGATCGTTATAGCGTCTCTACAGCACGTATTTACTCACAATTTCCGTTTGTTACGTCGATCAGCCGTTCTCGTTGTGTACGTTCTTTGTTTGAGTTTTTCTATACTTTTTAACTGTGAGTTATATTCAAAAGTACTTGGATATGAGTGACAAGTTTGAGTTTTGCGTGGGATTGAACGCCTACCTAGTCAAAGTCGCTAAGCATCACATGTCTGATATCGCGAACGAGGCTAAGCGCAGCCTAACATCAGAAAACAAAAAAAAGAAAAGGAGAATAAAGCCCAGGAAGGACAACTTTACGGCCCAGGGATAGCTGACTGAAGGTAGAAAAATTATTAGGGGCTTTATTATTGCGATTCTAAAGATTTATAGCATATTGAAACTTTGAACGCATTTTTCTCAAAACCATGTTTTCAAAATCGGCGAGGTGCTGCCATACGAAGCACGAAAACTATGAGCTTATGAGGCTTAAAAGTATGCGATATAAATGTATAGCATGAGATTGTACTGTCAAAAGCTATAACATAGAGACTCTGAACTAATCCGTCAAGACGGAATAGTTCGAAGCCTACCATGCTTTATACGATCAACTATGTCTTAGAAACTATTGCAGTGGTGTATTGGCGTCTGAGTGGCGGCACCTTAATTGTTTATCTAAGAATCAATTGTGATTGGATTTTTTAAAATCAGATATGACCTTTTTTTAAATCACTTTTTGTTTCTAAAGTAATTTTCTTCAATAATTTCAAATGAAATTTCTGACAACTTCCCAAAAGTCATCCCTTGAAAATTTTCCCTTGTTCAGTAGATAAATCGAAAAAAATCAGTCTTTTTCAAATGCTAGTCCGCATAATATTTTGAAAAAAAAAAAAACAAAATGAAGCGAGTATGCAAAATTGCTTAATTGCCTTGCACCCACAAAGTTTCATTGAATTGAAATGAGAGGGTGTTGCCAACTACTCAGTCGAATTGGTGCGAAATCCTTCAATATTCTATATTCTAGGTTGCTGAAAGCAAGGTGGAAAGGCTTTCCGCAAAATCCGCGCCATGGAGTAGTAAAAACGTGCCAAATCCGCGAGAAACGCAAAATCCGCAAAAAACGCAAAATCCGCGCCGACTGTAACAACCCTGTAACTGCTTTCGAGTGATTGGAATCTGATCTTCCCGCTCCTACGCGAGGGTACGGGAGTGTACATTGTGTACAGACAATGCCATAGGAAATTCCTCGCACCACCAACCGCTGGTTAGCCCCTAGTGCTGGTTCAGCTGGAGGAGACTGATTGCGATTCCTGCCAAGCCACCTACTGGATTATTCCAACATCGGAAGGCTTGGTTCTACTATAATTCGAACCCACGACCATCCGCTTGACAAAGCGGACTCTGTAACCTTGTGGCTACGCAGCTCCGCACATAGTCGTAGTACTATTGAAGGTGGAGAGAAATAGTGGCCATTCTTCGGGATTTCCGGAAAATGTTGGGGATCTTTTAAAATCGCCTGCCTGGCAGCTAACTGGTTTCGAGTGATTGGAATCTGATCTTCCCGCTCCTGTTCGTGTCTGCCGTTGACCCTCATGGTTGACCAAAGAGGAATATTTTGCGGCGGAACTCGTGAATCGCGCGAAAATGCATGAGAAACGTGCTCATTTGAGACGATCCGATTATTTTCTGAAATCGTGGCAGGGTGTGAATGCCAAATACCCGAGTATGAATATCTTGAACCTAATTCCAAAAACGCCGAATTTGAACCTGCGTTTGAAAGCGCAGAATTTAATTCAACGTCTTGCTGAAACGACGATCGATCACTAGCACACGGCGTTGATTGATCTTGCTGACGCTCTTTTGTCTCATTCCTGAATTGACTAGTTTTCAAATTAGGAACCGATTTTGTTGTTGCCTTTCGCATTTCATTAGCAGCGGTCACCCAATTCTCAGTTCGATTTACTGCAGCGCTTCTAACTGAGCCGCTCGCTGCTTCCCGTCGTTCGAGATCTCTCAAAGCCTCTAGCTTAGCGAGCGCTTGTGACGAATTTGTCGATGCGATAGACGGTGCTCTAGATTGGTGCTGCACATTCGCTTCTTTTAATTGCTGCACAATACCGCCACTTTGTTGAAGCTGCACACCAGCAGATGAACTTGTTTTCTGGATGCCGTTTGCGTTCTCGCATTTAGCGCAACTCCTCGATCGCTTGTGTGTCTCCAACACATTGAAAGTGGTGCCACTTTGAACAATTATCGCACAGTACCATTTCATCGGTATCGTCTTCTCGGCAGATCTGACATGCTTGCCCGGGATGTGATTCCTCTGGATCTATTGCGACTGCCGTTTTTTTCGACCGCATCGAAGCTGGCATAGCCGGACTATTTCGTATAAACGAAAATAATAATATGTAGGAGATTGCCAACCGTTGGGATTAATTCCGCAATAATAATCCCCAAATATGCCATTCGCTTCCCTGCTATCTTTGCGAAAATAAGCATTCGGAAACAGGTCCGTTATTTTTGTTCGCTCGAACAAACAATACTGTTTGGTGTGCATACAGTACGCTTGTGTTTTTCGACTGTGTTTTTCGGTTTCGTTGCTGATAGACAATAGATGTACGTCCAGCAGCCAGAGCAAATCCCGCTGGTACCCCTTGCGGCACAGAAGACTTTATGCACTGTGTTCAGACTGTACGCGTCCTACTGGTGTTTTCGGTACCGACACTGTGACTGTGACAAGAAAGCAATTCAGTAGTCGTTGCAAATTCCCCGCGCCGCCATGCGCCGGCTAACTTCTAGCGGGGAACGGGAGTGTACATTGTGTACAGACGCTGCCATAGGAAATTCCTCGCACCACCAACCGCTGGTTAGCCCCTAGTTCTGGTTCAGCTGGAGGAGACTAATTGCGATTCCTCCCAAGCCACCTACTGGATTATTCCAACCATCAGCCAGATGGGCACGTAGGCAAAAATACAAAAAGCAATAATAATCCCCAAATATGCCATTCGCTTCCCTGCTATCTTTGCGAAAATAAGCATTCGGAAACAGGTCCGTTATTTTTGCTCGCTCGAACAAACAATACTGTTTGGTGTGCATACAGTACGCTTGTGTTTTTCGACTGTGTTTCGGTTTCGTTGCTGATAGACAATAGACGTACGTCCAGCAGCCAGAGCAAATCCCGCTGGTACCCCTTGCGGCACAGAAGACTTTATGCACTGTGTTCAGACTGTACGCGTCCTACTGGTGCTTTCGGTACCGACACTGTGACTGTGACAAGAAAGCAATTCAGTAGTCGTTGCAAATTCCCCGCGCCGCCATGCGCCGGCTAACTTCTAGCGGGGTACGGGAGTGTACATTGTGTACAGACGCTGCCATAGGAAATTCCTCGCACCACCAACCGCTGGTTAGCCCCTAGTTCTGGTTCAGCTGGAGGAGACTAATTGCGATTCCTCCCAAGCCACCTACTGGATTATTCCAACTATCAGCCAGATGGGCACGTAGGCAAAAATACAAAAAGTCTGGTGAAATATTAACATTTGTTTTTTTTTCTTTATTTATTTTTTTTCAATATGGTTGTGTTTTTTCTTATCTAATACACCTTATTTTGAAAAATTGTTTTAACATTTTACAACAATTATTTGATTCCCGCAAACGATAATGAAAATATTGTTTTCAAATGTGCTTCATGTTTATCGGCCCAAGAAGACGGCGGGATGAGGGTCAAGATGATGCTGTGAGTAGTGAGCTGACGGAGATCAAGAGTGTATTGTCTTCTTTGTCTCAGTCGCTTACAGATACTCAAAGCGAAATCGAAACCCAGATAAACAGCGCGATTGCTAACGGTATCGATAGTATTTTAAAATCGATCAGCAACTCTCTTCGTGAGAGTATGGCAAGCATTGAAGCCAATGTTGCCAGAAAGCTGGATGATTTTAAAATAAATGTTATTGGTAACAATGATCGGGATAAACATGCTGCAATGAGTAGAAAGAGGTCTAGAACTGAGAGAACGATTCACTCTGAGTCGGACTTTATTCCCAACAAGAAAAAAATAATTTCGAATAAGCGGGACGAACCAATTGAAGACGTAGCTAAGCAAAATGACGAGGTTTTTGTTTCTGAAAATGCTTTGACATACGCGAACGTTTTAGCGGGGTCAAGTGGGAATGCAAATAAATTGAAGCGAGTGGAAAACCGTAAGACTCGGCCGGTCATTGTGATTAAACCAGTCGAGTCTTCTCAATCTAGTGAAGATACTAGAATTTTTTTGAAAAATAATTAAGATCCTAAAATACACAAAATTAGAAACTTTAGAAACGGGAAAGCAGGTTCGATAATTGCTGAGTGTGCAACAGGGGATAACATTGAAGTCGTGAAAAAGGACATTGAAAGCAATTTAGGTGAAAAATATAATGCTGTTATTCCTACAACCGCTAAGCCTAAGTTGAAAATTGTGGGAATGAGTGATCAATATTCCCCCGAAGTCTTTATTGACTTGTTAAAAAGTCAAAATTAAGACCTCGGTATCAATGAAGTCAAAGTTATTGCTCAATTTGTAAATTCAAGCTTCAAATATAATAAGTATAACACTATTATTGAAGTTGATAAGGACACTTTTAACCACTTGATGACTGCTGGTAAAGTAAACATTGGGTGGGATAGGTGTTCGATTCAAGAGGCCGTCAATGTTTTACGTTGCTTTAAATGTGGAGAATTTGGTCATAAAAGCACAGAGTGTGTTAATCCTGAAACATGCTCCAAGTGTAGCGGACTACATAAGACATCGGAATGCTCATCGACTGATTTTAACTGCGTAAATTGTTTAAAATCTAAGAAAGAATTTCATTTGAACTTGGACGTAAAACATCCAGCATTTAGCACGCAGTGTCCGGTATATCGGAGACTGTTTGAAAAAAGAAAAAGCAACATGTTGTTAAGTAAATAGCAGCTGAAGCAAATGCAATGTGAGAGGAAGCGAGAGATAGTTTATCTAAATATTGCTGGTTTATCTACAAATTATGCCGCATTGCGGCATTTTGTGGAAACAAAACGTCCGATGTTAGTATTGCTGGCTGAAACTCATATAGTAGAAGCTGATGCATTCGATCAATATAACATACCGGGTTACAAAGTTGCTTTTTGCCTTTCACACTCCAGACATACTTAAGGGGTTGCTATTTACGCCAAGGAATCTGTTAAATTCAACACTCGGTTAAACGAATGTGTTGAAAACAATTGGTTCCTGGGTATATCAGTTGAAAGAGGCATGACGATGGGAAATTTCGGAATTGTATACCATTTCCCCAGTTCAAGTGACCAGCGTTTTTTGGAAATTTTAGATAACTGGTGGGAGAGTTTTGTAGATTTAAATAAATTAAACGTTATCGCTGGTGACTTTAATATTAATTGGCTTAATGAACCAAATTCGAAGCAATTAAAGCAATTAGCAGATTTTTTTAATTTGCGACAAACTGTTTGTCAATATACAAGAATTTCCAGACAATCTCGTACATTAATAGATCACGTGTTTTCAAATTTTGATAATGTTCATTCCTTTACAGAGGCCGATTACAAAATTACAGATCATGAGACAATTTTTGTTTTTATTGAGAATGACCAAAACCGTGATGATAAAGTAAAGATAAAGTGCTGGAACAGATATTCGAAACAAGCAGTGTCTCAACTTGTTTCGAGAAGCTTGGATTTTCAACCAGTAACTGGTGATTTGGACAATAAAGCAGCTGTTCTTACCAACACGCTGAAAGAATGTACCAATAGTTTAGTTTTAGAAAAACATGTAAACTTGCATAATGCAAACAGCTGGTACACTTTAGATCTTCTGCGTTTAAAACGAAAAAAAAATAAAAGGTACAAGCAGTTTTACAGAAGTAACAGTAACGATGATTGGTATAGGTACACCGCGGCGCGTAACATGTATTCACGTGCCTTGAAAAAGGCTCGGTGTGAATATATACAGCGAAAGATTGATCAACATCAAAATAACAGCAAACAGTTATGGAAAATTTTGAAGAAGCTAATGAAAAGTAAAGATTGTAGCCCCCAATTCATAACTTTTAATGGCTTAGAAGAACAATCGGCGCGAGTAATAGTAAATAAATTTAACAATTATTTCGTTAACAGTGTTCAATCGATAAATCATAGCATTGATTTGGTCAATGAGCCGGACGAGATAATACAGCCGATCAATAATAACTGTAGCTTTGATGGTTTTCATCCTATTACTTTTGCAGAGTTGAAAGATATTTGTTTTTCTTTGGAGAGATCGGCTGGTATCGACAATGTCAACGCAAAAGTAATACAAGATTGCTTTCATGTCATTGGACACGATCTGCTGGACCTTATTAATGAATCACTGCAAACAGGGCACGTGCCTAAAGTTTGGAAGGAATCACTTGTGGTTCCTATCCCCAAGATTACTGGGACGGATAAAGCCGAAGAGTTCCGTCCCATCAACATGTTGCACACATTAGAGAAAATATTAGAACTTGTTGTAAAAGGCCAGCTGATGGATTATTTAAATCGTAATGATTTGCTAATTCCAGAGCAATCAGGTTATCGAGAGGGGCACTCTTGTGAGTCTGCATTGAATCTGGTGTTAGCAAAATGGAAAGAAAAAATCGAGGCTAAAGAAACTATTCTTGCTGTATTTTTGGATCTGAAACGCGCTTTTGAAACAATTTCTAGGCCCTTATTGTTGCAAACATTGGAGCGCTTTGGTATCGTAGGGACAGCATATAAATGGTTTGAAAGCTATTTGTGTGCTAGAACTCAGAAGACTCGTTTTAATGATTTTGAATCGGATTCCATTGCTAATACACTTGGTGTACCGCAAGGAAGTGTTTTGGGGCCCATTTTGTTCATAATTTATATTAATGACATGAAGCGAGTTTTACGGTTTTGCGATATAAATTTATTTGCCGATGACACTGTTCTGTTCATTGCAGCGAAAAATCCAAACGATATTGTTGCACTTTTGAATCAAGATTTATATTATCTGGCGAATTGGTTAAAGTTTAAACAGCTTAAATTGAATATTAGTAAAACACAGTACTTGATTATTTCTTCTGCCAACTCCAGACCAGACGTAAACATTGTAATTGATGGTGAGACGATTGATCGCGTAAATGAATTAAAGTATCTTGGAGTTATTATTGATGACAAATTAACTTTCAAGTCTCACATAGATAATGTCATCAAGAAAATGGCGAAAAAATACGGTATTTTGTGCCGTTTGAAAAATGAATTGACTGTTAGTAGTAAAATTAGTCTTTATAAGTCAATCATTTCACCACATATAGATTTTTGTTCATCCATAATATTTCTTGCAAACAATACACAAATGTTGAGACTGCAGCGCTTACAAAATAAAGTAATGCGATTAATATTAAGATGTAATAGATACACTTCCTCGAGTTTTATGCTGGACGCATTGCAATGGCTTTCTGTGAAGCAAAGAGTATATTTTTTGACAATGGTGTTTCTATATAAGATTTTGAATAATATGCTGCCTCGCTATTTGTGTGATCGAATTGATAGAGGAAGTGATTTTCATAGGTACAACACTAGAAACGCGGATGATGCTAGAACACCACATTTTTTATTCGGAAGATCACAGAACTCTCTGTTGTACAAAGGAATAAACTTTTTCAATTCGATGCCAAGACAAGTAAAACGTTCAGCAACAATGGCGGAGTTTAAAAGGCTTTGTATTTCACACATAAAGTCTGTCTTGTAGACAGATTATATAGAATTTTTTGTAAATTAATGACGAAGATTGTAAAATTTAAACTTTTTTTCTAATTTATTGGGTACATCAAGTTATTATGTTCATTGATGATGATGGATTTTTGTTTGAATATAGTTATATAATAATTAATATTAGAGTTTAAAAAAATGAGTCGGCTACACATGTTTGAGCCACGCGCGCGTAGACTGACATAGACAATCTGGATATTGAGTACATCAGGTTAAAACCCCTGAAATTGAAACAAAAAGCATAACGGGTTGATAAGTTGCTTTTTGGGTTGCTGTCACCTTTATTTTCTTAATTTATTTGCTTTTACGATTTAAAAAAAGGGTTCGGAGAAAAAACTGAAAAGGCTTGGGTTTGCCTGTGGACTGTAGAGCTCGTTATCGGGAATTATAGTGTCATAGGATCTCTCTCGTAGTATTTTCATTTTCAAATTATTGGTATTCTTTTGAAGGGTTACTATGTCTGTATTAATAACCAGTCCGTTATTTGTTTGTCAACTGGTTACATTGTATGACTCTATATAATATCTTACTTAGATAAATCGACCAGCTCAAACCGATGTAGGGGTATGAGGTGGGACCATCATCATCATCATCATCATATATATTGGTTGCGTGCGGTAGAGCTAAACGCTCCCGCAAAAAATGGACGACATGCAGGTGCAACTATACCTGGATGTGGAAACAAATGGGGAAGAGATTGAGATCTCCCCCATCAATTCCCCTCTACCTTCCCCTGTACCACCCCCTTTACCTAGCCCTGTATCAAGGGTACCGGAAGTACGCGTAAAAGCTTACACAGATGCCGCGAAAAGTCCGTTCGTAGTTTTCTTCTAGCCTATAAAGGAGCCTTTAAATATAATCCAAATCGGCAAAGACCTGGCAAAACAGTTTTCGGACGTAACCGAAATTACAAAGGTTGGACCGAACAAACTGCGAGTTCTCGTAAGTAGCTTGAAGCAAGCAAACGCAATTGCTAGCTACGAGCTCTTCACGAGAGAGTACCGCGTGTACATCCCTGCCAAGGACGTGAAGATCGACGGTGTGGTTACCGAAGGAAGCCTCACGGTCGATGACATTTTGCGTCACGGGGTTGGCTGATTCAAGAACCCCTTGATTCAAGATGTAAAGATACTGGATGTCAAGCAATTGCATTTAGTATCCATCGAAGAAGGGAAGAAGAAATTCCTCCCTTCGGATTCCTTCCGTGTAACATTCGCCGGATCCGCACTGCCGAACTACATCTCTTTGGACAGGGTTTGTCTGCCTGTACGCCTGTTCGTACCGCGGGTCATGCTTTGCCAAAACTGCAAGCAGTTAGGTCATACAGCCACCTACTGCTGCAACAAGGCACGCTGCAGCAAATGCGGAGGCAATCATGCTGAGACCGCTTGCAGTGAGTACACTGAAGTGTCTTTACTGCGAGGGAGCTCGGCATGACCTTTTGGCGTGTCCCGCGTACAAACAGCGCGAGGAAAAAATTAAGCGTTCCCTCAAGGAACGATCAAAGCGTTTTTTTGCAGAAATGCTTAAGAGGGCTGAGCCACCCTCGACAGGAAACATCTTTTCCTTTTTGCCAACCGATGAGGGTACATCTGACGATCCCGTCGAAGGGTGTTCTTATGCCTTACCAGAAGGATCTAGGAAGAGAAGAATGATCAACTCTCCTAATCTTTCTTGCAAAGGTCGCAAGATAACCCTTAGCGGAATGACCAATAAGCCAATACAAAAAGGAAGCGGTGAAGAAAAACCGAAGCAAGTACCTCCCGGTTTTAATTTCAATTCCAACCAGGAGTATCCACCGCTTCCTAGGGCACCAAAAACCCCTCGTGCACCCATTTCTCGATCAGAAGATAAAAAAGAAACAGGGTTCATAAAATTTTCTGATATAGACCGTTCCGATAATTATAAATACACTTACGATCAACCGTCATTTCAAGTAACGTGCAGTATTCAACCAAACGTTGGTTTATTGTTTGATGCTGTCATTTTTTCTAACATTTAGTGCAAAATTTTGAAAATGCGTGGCCTTTCTCTCGAGCAAAGAAAGCGAATTGTGCACAAATGGGGCACCGTGAGTGGTCTTTCTATAAGAAAATTAGCCAGAGAAGAAGGTATAAGTGTCGGAGCAGTTCAATCCGCATTGTGGAAGTATTGTGAAGAGTGCACATTACTGATGCCCCAAGACGTGGTAGAAAACCCGGGCCTGTTGATCCCACAATGGACAAAAAGGTTAAGGAATACTACAAGCGGCATCCTTCAGTATCAGTACGAGATGTGGCGAGAAAGCTTGGAACCTCGGCGAGTAACGTTATGCGTGCCAAGGGAAGAATGGGCCTGCAGACCCGTCGGAAGCAGAAGCAACCAAAGCGAAATCCAAAACAAGCTGAATCTGTGAAACCGAGAGCTCGGAAGCTTTATGACAAACTTCTGACCAAAAAAATGGGGTGTGTTATCATGGATGACGAAACCTACATAAAAGTGGATTATAAGACTCTGCCAGGACCGCAATTTTATACATCACCGAAGGGAAAGGATGTCCTTGGACCAGTGAAAGCCATTTACACCGAAAAATTCAGCAAGAAGGTAATGGTTTGGCAGGCCATTTGTGAATGTGGGAAAATATCTCGTCCATTCATTACGAATGACACAATGAATGGTAAAATTTACGTGAAAGAGTGATTGCAGAAAAGGTTGTTACCCATGGTTAAGCAGCATAACAATCCTCCAATCTTTTGGCCCGATCTTGCTTCCTGCCATTAATCTAAGGATGCACTATGGTGGTATAAAACAAATAATATCACATGTGTCCCAAAGGAGATGAATCCTCCAAACTGCCCTGAAATTCGCCCTATTGAAACTTTTTGGGCTTTGACCAAGGCAAAGCTGAGGAAATATGTCAAACCAGCGGACAATGTTGAAAAATTTAAAAAAGATTGGCTTAAAGTGGTAAAAATGGTCGGAGAACACACTGTGCAAAAGCTTATGAGTAGTGTTAAGAGAAAAGTTAGAGAACTCGCGTATCCTACGAAAAATAATCCCAACTTGAATAGAAACTGGAGAGAAAACACTTATTATCTATATTTCAGAATAAAATGACCCGAAAAATCCTGTATTTTTTGTTTTATTCAAGAAAGAAGATGTATTTATAGTTTTCGGAACAGTCTATATTGTGGACTGGATATTTAAAACATTCATCATATCAGATTCCCTACAAAATATTCTTCTTGCCCTTCTTCCTACAGTGAAAACCTTTTTGAAGCAACTAGCGGCAACTTGGCCCCTCATTTCAGCTATCATATCTTTCGATGACTAATACGACGAAAGAGGTTAGGAATTTTATCACTGTATTTCAGTGGAATTGCAGAAGTAGCATCCCGAAATTCGATCTATTTTCTCATTTGATAAACACATACAATTGTGATGCGTTTACGCTCCGTGAGACCTCTCTTAATTCAAATGACCAACCCAATTTCCACGATTTTAACATAATTCGTCGAGACCGAAACTCACACGGTGGAGGGGTACTTATAGGGATCAAAAAGTGCTATTCCTTTTTCAGAACCGACCTCCCGTCGCTCTCGAATATTGAAGTCGTTGTCATTCAAATGAATATGAATGGAAAAGACCTATGCCTTGTTTCGTTATATATCCCTCCATTCGCGTGGATTGAACAGTGGCATCTAACTGATATAGCAGAGTTGCCGCCCGCGCCTTTTTTGATATTGGGAGATTTTAATTCTCATTGTTCGCTGCGTATGACCTCACACGTAACATTGATTGGAAGTCTTATGAGACTATAATATCGCAAAGAATCGAGTCCCACATGGAACTTCCTCCGGAGGAAGAATACGCGTTCCTATGTGGCTTGATCATCGACGCCGCGACTCAAGCATAGACGAAACCGATACCCGGGGTAACGATTAGACGGCGCCCTCTTTCCAAGTGGTGGGACAAAGAGTGCTCAGACCTGTACGCGCGAAGGTCCTCGAAGTATTTTGCCTTCCGAGAACAAGGCACTATTGACTTGCTCCGAAAGTACGAGGTACTGGATAGACAGATGAAGAACTTGATAAAAGCAAAAAAACGCGGATACTGGCGGCGGTTTGTAAACGCGTTGTTGAGGGAACACTCTTTGGGATACCGCCAGACGCATGCGTAATCGTAACGTTTCGAATGAGTGCGAGGAGTATTCAGATCGCTGGATACTCGATTTCGCCTAAAAGGTCTGTCCGGACTCTGTCCCCGAACAGAAGACCTTTCGCGACGCGTTTTTAGTAGCCATGGAAGAGCCCCCAATTTCGATGTTGGAATTTTCAATGGCCCTCCTTTCGTGCAACAATAAAGCTCCAGGGTTGGGTAGAATTAAATTCAACTTGTTGAAGAATCTACCCGACTCTGCAAAAAGACGGTTGTTGAACGTGTTCAACAAGTTTCTTGAGCTAAACATTGTTCCGCATGACTGGAGGGAGGTAAAAGTCATTGCTCTTCAAAAACCCGGAAAACCTGCCTCTGATCACAATTTTTATAGGCTGATTGCTATGCTCTCTTGCCTCCGGAAATTAATGGAGAAAATGATCCTCTTACGGTTAGATAGATAGGTCGAAACAAATGGTTTACTTTCAGATACTCAATTTGGCTTCCACCGGGGCAAAGGAACGAACGATTGCCTAGAGTTGCTTTCTACTGCAATTCAACTCGCCTTTGCTCGAAAAGAGCAAATGGCTTCTGCATTCCTGGACATTAGGGGGGTTTCGATGCTGTCTCTGTAGAAATTTTAACCGAGAAACTTCATTCGCAGGGACTTTCACCAAATTTGAATAATTTTTTGCTCAATTTGTTGTCAGAAAAGCATATTTATTTCTCACATGGTGATTCGACAACTTCCCGAATTAGTTACATGGGTCTTCCCCAGGGCTCATGTTTAAGCCCTCTCTTATATAATTTTTACGTCAATGACATCGATAAATGTCTTGCAAATTCATGCACGCTAAGGCAACTTGCAGATGATAGCGTTGTATCCATTACTGGTAGCGAGGCTAGCGATCTGCAAGGACCATTGCAAGATACCTCAGATAATTTGTCTGAATGGGCTCTTAAGCTGGGTATCGAATTCTCTCCGGAGAAAGCTGAGCTGGTCGTTTTTCTAGGAAGCATAACTCAGCTCAGCTGCAGCTCCTACTAACGGCTAAAACGATCACTCAGGTTTTAGTCGCTAAATATTTCGGGGTCTGGTTCGACTCTAAATGCACCTGGGCTTGCCATATTAGGTATCTGAGACGAAAATGCCAACAGAGGATTAATTTTCTTCGTACGATTACCGGAACCTGGTGGGGAGCCCACCCAGCAGACCTTCTAATGCTTTACCAAACAACGATATTGTCTGTAATTGAGTACGGGTGTTTCTGCTTCCGCTCCGCAGCAAACACACATTTGATCAAACTGGAACGAATACAATATCGTTGTTTGCGTATTGCCTTAGGTTGCATGCAGTCGACCCATACGATGAGTCTTGAAGTGCATGCGGGTATTCTTCCGTTAAAACATCGCTTTTGGAGTCTCTTATCGGTTGCTGATTCGATGCACAGTTATGAACCCAATAGTAATTGAAAATTTTCGAGAGGTTGGTCGACCTTCAATCTCAACCCAGATTTATGACTTTATATTTTGACTACATAGCTCAAGATAATAACCCTTCTTCATACGTTTCTTTCCATGTCGCACTTTTAGGTACTTCTGACAATGCTATATTCTTCGACACCACCATGAAAGAAGACATTCCCTAAGATTTTTTCCAAGTTTAAACATGTTAGTTATGATAAAAGGTTCACACTGACGGATCTAATCTAGATAAGTCCACTGGCTTCGGTGTTTTTAACGAAAACTTTACCGCCTCCTACAAACTCGATGCTCCTGCTTACGTGTACGTCGCAGAGCTTGCTGCTATTCAGTACTCTCTTGGGATCATCGAAACCCTGCCCATAGACCACTACTTCATCTTCACAGACAGTCTCAGTGCCTTTGAGGCTCTGTGATCGATGAAGACTGTGAAGCACACCCCGTATTTCCTTGGGAAAATACAGCGGTTTTTAAGTGCTTTAACAGATAAAAAGCGTGGGTCCCTTCTCATTGTTCCATTCCGGGCAATGGGTGCTATTGATGGCGATATTTATGTAAGGTCATTGCTTATGATGATTTTTATAGCATTTTGCGTCAGAGAACACTCAACAGTTGGCAATCATCATGGAACTCAGATGAACTGGGACGGTGGCTACATTCCATTTTTCCCAAGGTATCGACAAAAGCATAGTTCAAGGGGTTGGATGTAGGTCGGGAATTCATTCGCGTGATGTCCAGACTTATGTCCATTCACTACACGTTAAACACGCATCTCTTTCGTATAGGGCTTGTAGACAGTAATCACTGCGTTTGTGGCGATGGCTACCATGACATCGAGCATGTTGTTTGGTCGTGTACCGAATACTGTGGTGTTAGGTCCGAGCTTATAGATTCCCTTCGGGCCCGAGGAAAACAACCGAACGTACCCGTTAGAGACAATTTGGGAAGCGGTGATCTCCAGTACATGACACAGCTATACGTGTTCATAAAACACGCTGGTATCAAGATATGAAACTCTTCTATCTATTTGTTAGATTACCATTCCCGCTACACAATGCTGGAGACACTAAAACGAAGACTCGGCATCTTTATGTTCCAGCAGACACCTCAGACCAAAACTGCTCAAATAGAACATCACTGCTTAGCCATGTACAAATAAATAGTTAAACATAAATTGTATCGTGCCGTGTCAAATAAACTATTTTAAAACTAAAAAAAATCCCCAAAAAAACTACCGTACTAAGGATTTACTGATAAGGGGGATTATTATTTTCCTGTAAGGTTTATAAGCTCTAAGTTACAAATTCAACACTAATTGAGGTTAACAATTTTAGTTAAGATAGACTTACGCTTAGTATTTTCCCGTAATTGATTCTTCCCGTAAATAACTCGTGATATGTGCTTAACGTTCTTCCAGTCCGTACTACACCTTAGAATTAAGTTATATTAAATAATTTTAATTGTTTGAAATAGAATTGGATTTACCTTAGCGCATGTGCTTCATAGCAAAAAAATAGTAATCTCGGTTCTATTCACAAGTGTTCCTATCTAACATAATTCTTTTTAATTTTTGGTTTAAATAGAAATCAATTTAAGCATTACCTTTAGACTTAAGTATATTAATATTCTAGTTTTGACTTTTAAATTCAGTAGCTTTTAGAGAAATAATGGCATCTAATGCCAGAGAAAATCAACGCGCAATCACTTTTGATCTCTCCACATGACTTGCCACAACTCCTATCTGACAGCTTGCTGACTTCAGATCACTTGACTGACCGTGTGGGGGACTTACGTCCTCCCTTTTGAGCTATCCCTATTTGAGCTAGTGGGACGCGCTGACTTAACCCGTAAAGACCCGGGACGGAACTTGTTTTTTGAAAATGTTCGTTCTCAGCACTGGAACGGCCGATTTGGGAAAACTTGGAATTTTATTCAAGGGGAATAGTTGCTCTAAGTATTGGTAAAGGTGCCATCCCTCCGGACCCCTCCCCGTTTTCGTGAGACGCAAAAATGTCTGTGTTTTTTGAAGTAGAATACTTCTCTCAGGAAGTTCGGCTACATAGGGATGTGAAATGAAAATCTAAAACCGAAAAAAGTGAAAAATATGTCCAATTTCAAATGCTAATAAATCGGTTAGTATTCGATGGATTTCCTTCGTTCTTGCAACAATAGATTGGAAAATCTTCTAAGATTCTTCCCAAAATAAGATAATTGTTATTTTATTATTCACACTATTGTACTATTGAAAATAGTCAAGCCTTGTCAAAACGAAAAATTCGACCTCTGATTGGTCGTTATATGCTTGTTTCCCAAGCACGGTCGACAGGATCATATACCTTGCAATTGAAAACATGCTATTTGGCCTATATAAAGGCCTGTTTCAGCCGGAGCCGCTCATAATAGTTCTAGACAGCGACAACAGCAGTCGTCCTTCCTTAACAGCAGCACTAGCCCTGTGATTGGTCACCACGTCTCAGGAGCAGCGCGGTTTTTCTCAGTGTGTGTCGCCAGACAGCCATTATTCCCCCGTGTTGGGGCAGCATGAAGATTGCCATCAGGAAATCCAATTTCGGAAATCAAAATGCCTTTTACAAGGCAAATAAACAAGTCATTGAAAGTTAATAATTTTTGTCAACGCAAGCAAGCATTCTGTGTTGCATCCTAGCAATTTAAATTTGTCGCACCCGTCTAATTTACTGAATGTGAAATAGCTTCCACAGTGCATGTTGTTCGTGTATCTTAATTCCCCCAATGTTAGGGCAGCTCAAAGGTTGTATTTAGCAACCAATTTTGAACCGCAACATGCTTTTTTCAAGGCAAATAAAATAATAATTGAAGGTTAATAATTTTCTGGCATCAACACAAGCAGACATTCTGTGCGGGATGCCAACCCCCCACTGTAGGGGCAGCGCAAAGGCTGCGATCACCATAACCGACATTGAATAATGAACTGCCCTGTTAGTACGCATTCACAAAAGCAGTTAGTTCGACTATGCAGAGCTAATATGATTCAATCAATCAGCATAAACAGAATTTCGTCGACTCCCAGCTGCCAAGTTGCAACATGATGCAACACGCAACAGCGAGCAAACGAAAGCGCTTGATGTTACAAACCGCAATAAGATACGGGTTAGAACCGTTGCATGTGTGAGAGCACCATCGGTGTTTATTCGCTGGATACACTATCTACTGTCTACTGAACGCAATAATCTGTTTACATGCGACACGGGGACGGGAACATTTTCTTCAACCAAGCTGCGCAACACGACACAAAACATGTTATTTTGTTGCTTCAATGAGAGTGCTATCGGTCCGGCTCGACAGAATGTTCACAAGAAATCATTTTTGTGCATCCGTGCTACGAAACTGAGGAAAAACTTTAGAAACTGAAAAAAGAGGTGGATCTTATCAAATGATCGCTCTGAGCCAGAATGAAGTCACACATATTTTTCAAGTTATGTCATTCCACCACGTACGAAAAATAATTTATTCCTATTTTCATCCCTATATAAGAACCTGTTTTAGTCGAAGCCGCTCATAATAGTTCTGAACAGCGACGACAGCAGTCCTCCCTTAGCAGCAGCGGGAGCAAGCAGTGGGTACCATCGATGGCGGATAGCGGCCACAACTGTGGCATGGCTGCGGATAAGCGTAGCAGTTTCAGCGGATCTTTACCATCGATAGCAGCAGGGCCAGCAGATGCAGGTATAGCGGATACCAATGGCGGCCACAACTGTGGCATGGCTACGGATAGCGTTGCAGTTGCTCAGCAGTTGGGCCAGCGTATAGCGGCCACAACTGTGGCATGGCTATGCATAGCGTAGCTGTTGCAGCGGGTATATCAGCATCGATAGTAGCAGGGTCAGCTGATGCAACGACACTCCCTACACTAAAATGCTGTTTCAGTGTGGTAGCGGGAAGCATCAGCAGCAGGCTTGCATGAAGTGAATACATCAGCCAGCAACTTTCTCTGAGGCCTCTGCCATAGTAGACGCGAAAAGCGGCGCGAACCGATTCGCTCGGCCGCAGGTTGATGTACAGCTCTACTGATGGCTGTACATTAACCTACAGCCGAGCGAATCGGTTCGCGTCGCTTTTCGCGTCTATTATGGCAGAGGCCTAATGGGAGAGTTGTATCATTTCGTTCATAAGAATATTATTGTCGGTAATATTACAGAGATGCGATTGCGTAAATCCGATTTTGGGTTGAACAATTGTTTTTTTGAGAACAAATAAAACACTTATTTGAAGAGTTAATAGCTTTTGGTACCAATAGCAGTATAGTGACAGCCTCAGCGGTAGATGCAGATGCAGCCGGTACTTCCCTGAGGCCGATGTAAAGGTTAATGGGAGCAGCACGGCGAAACAGTTCGGGTTATGCTTAGACGCGCGTCATTTTTCGTTGTTGATATTCCCCACATGAAACGACGCGCTTTCGTATAATAGCGATGGTATTAGCGGTAGATGCATTTGCTAACACTTCCTCCAGTAAAGCCGTGTCTAGTTTTCAATGTGAAAACACCTTTCTCATTGTGTTGACCGTGCGCCTTAGTCCTCACTATCAAGGTCACACAGAGATGTAAGATAAACACTACATCCTATGATAAATTGAACAATTGTCCTTATAAGGACAACAAATGAATTAATGAAGATTTAATTTTGAATTAGAATACTTCTCTCAGGAAGTTCGGCTACATAGGGATGTGAAATGAAAATCTAAAAGTGAGAAAAATTTCAAATGCTAATAAATCGGTTTTCGATGGATTTCCTTCGTTTTTGCAGCAATCGATTGGAAAATCTCCTAAGATTCCTACCAAATGCATGAAATTGCAATTTTATCATTCGAACTATTGAAAACTCTTAAGCCTTGTCAAAACACAAAATTCGACCTCTAATTGGTCGTTATACCGCGCTTTCCCAAGCACGGTCGGCAGAGTTATGGACCTAGTAAATTGGGAATGCATCATTTGGCCTATATAAGAGCTTCATCAGATAATAAACAAACATTAAATTGAACAACTGAAATTTGAAGAACACAAATGATTATTTGAAGAGTTATTATTTTCTCGTTTTGCGCTATAATCCAAAGTTAATTATCTACAACTACATGCATACTCTGACTATTATTACGTGTTTGCGTCGCTTAGTTTTTGGCTACGGTCATGCAGAACGCAAATAACGGCGCTATGCGATTCGGCAAGACGAAATCTGTTGAAATGTATAGCTCTACTTCGCCTTAAAAAGAGCTGTACATTTCACCACGGTAAGGCGAATCGCATCGCGCCGGCATTCGCGTTCTGCATAACCGTAGCCTTTGTTCCGTTCCCGTTTAATGATGTCGCATTAAATGTGCATATTACAATTCGGCAGCACTTCAACTTCTCATTTGCACAAAATTTAAAAATATTCAATGAACTTCATTCAAAATATCAGACAAAAAGAAATTACAATACTGCCAATGAACGGTCAACGTTTATTTACTAGAAAAAATGACTGACACGCAAGCAGCCGGATATCTTTCTTGTAAAAGTATTCTACTTCAACCTTGCGGTCGTGGCTTTGCATACAACCTTCTTGTGATTTTTTTCTAATTTTTCAAACAGATTGAGCAAACACTGGGAATTTTCATACGTATCAATTGCTCCATGTATCAAATCATGTCAGATAGATGAAATATGGTATGTAAGAGTAAATTTTGGAGTTTCTAAATTATTTCGGTACAATATCACAAAACTACGTATTTTCATAAAAATTCAAACAACAAAACCGTTTTTCAAATTTTAAGCTCTACAGTTTTGCGGCAAGGTCTCCTGAATCCATACGCGATGAAATATTTATTTTAGGATGCGAACATTTTGAGAAAGACCAGTTTAAATTCACCAAAGTATGTATTTTCATGGAAACCTGATTTTCTCAGTCTCCCACGGTAGGTTTCAACTTTGTTCTTCAATTTTTAAGCTCTATATTTTTAGAGTGACGTCTTCTGAATTCAAAGATGGTGAAAGATATATTCTAGCATGCACAGATTTATAGAAAATCAAGTTTTCATAAGAACTCGTACTCTAGTGAATTCAAACTCGTTTTTCATACATTCCATTAGCGTGGCAGGGGGGGGGGAATTAACTATTTGTAAGCTCCTTAACACCTAACTTGCTCACCGTGGCAATTCCGATTGTTGGGTGTGTTTCTATAACATTGTTTTTTTCTGTATCCCAATGACGTAGTAAGGGGGGGGTATACTAACTTGTGATGAATGAATATGGTCAATCTTTATTAATTTTTAAACCGCTTATCCGATTGTTATTTAATTCGGCAAATACAGGCCGTAAAGTAGCGTACATGTTCCAAAAACTTCAAATTATGTTTATCTGATACAGGAAGGGATAAAGCGGATATGAGGGGGTAGCAACTACAAATTTGTTCATTGTAAACTTTCAAACGCCAAACATGAACACTTCTAAACACCAAGGATGATCATTGTGTTGTTCTCTACAAATACGAATCCCGTGATATTGACTTTTCTGTATCTCGGCGGCGTAGTTGAAGGAATTTGGTTGGGGGTGGCCATTGCACAACCATTCATTATCGTCTAATAGTTCATCAATTTAAATTTTTTGTATTGCAAAGCAGAGATCGTTAATGTTCATCATCATTTAATTTGCAGGATGTTTCAAGTTTCAAGGGTGTTTTCATGGTGTTGGTTTCCAACAAATTATCTTCGGTTTCGCAACAGTGGATTGAGAAATTAATTACGCCTCCATCAATATGCGGCAAAGTTGTAAGTTGTATGGCGGGAGCTATTAATAATGTCGAGACATGTTTTGAACTCAGATTTCGACCAATTAGAACTGAAAAAAGGCCAATGAGAGTATTTTCGAAACCGAGGTAATATCTAGAGGCCGGAAATCGACCCAGGATGTCAAGATGCCATTTTGCGGTTTCTGGAAAACGTTTCAAAATGGCTCCATACCACCCAATATAAATATTTCTTAAACCAGAACAGTGCCGAAACTGGAAATCAAATCTAGACGCCATTTTGAAATTATGACATCCGGTTTCAGAAAATTATCAAAAACTGACTATTATGTTTTGGCATGAAGCCAAAATAATACCCAGAGATCGAAACGGTTACAGACACGATTTTAAAATTCATGGAGTCGATTTCCAGTTTACAACAAAAACGGTCGGGAATGACCGAACACCACCCAAAATGGGTATTTTTGGGATCGTGAGAATGTCCAGAAACCTGAAATCAACTCTAGACACTATTTTTAAATCCAAGATGGTGACTTCCCGTTTTTAAGAATGATCAAATACCACCAAAAATTGGCATTTTTGTAATCGAGATGATGCACATAGACCAAAAATCGTCCCCAGACGCCATTTTGAAATTCGAGGTTATAACTTCTGGTTAATAGAAAATAACTCAAAATAGTCATTCCATAGCCGAGATGATGCCCAAAGACCGGAATTCAAATCCAGACGCTATTTGGAAACACAAGATGGCGACTTCCGGTTACCGAAAATGACCAAATATAGGCATTTCTGTAATCGAGATGATGCACATAGACCAAAAATCGTCCCACACGCCAATTTTAAGTTTTAAGTGGCAACTTCCGGTTGTTGAAAAACGGTTAAAAATGTGATTCCATAACCGAGATGATGCCAGAGACCGGAAATCATATGTATACGCAATTTAGATATACAAGCCGTCATGGCTTCCGGTTATTGAAAATGACCAATTACCACACAGTATGGTTATTTTTGTAATCAAATAATAGCCAGTTGCCGAACATCGACTCCATAGACCATTCTGAAATCCACGATGACTACTTCCGGTTTCCTTAAAATAAGCTATAATGACCAAACACACCCCAATATGGGTATTTATGGAATCGAAATGATGCCAAGAGACCAGAAATCAACTCAAGACGTTCTTTTAAAATCCAAGATAGTGACTTCCAAAAAATCGACCCCTGACGACATTTTTCAATCCGCAGTGACAACTTAAAATCTGGAATCGCAACGTCGAATTGCTGGAAAATAGCCATTCCGGAATCGCTATGATACCCAGTGATCGGACGTCAAATCCAGGCGCCTTTTTGAAATCCATTGGTATTTATTGGTTGTTTTTGACGCCAAATCCAAGAAGCAATTTCCGGTTTCTAGATAACAGCCAACAATAATTAGCGGCAGTCATTGACATAACGTGTTGATACAAGGTAATTAACCATAATCTTATCGACTATCATTCAAAGAATCATTGAAAAGGAGCAGTTTACTTCGAATTGATCCCTTGCGATCGTTCTAACATGCAATAAGGCAAGCCATGTAACAAACAGTCTTATTTAGTTATACGGCAAATTTGCGGTCGTGACTTTGCAAACAAAATTACGAGATAACACCTCATTCAAATTAAAATTAATGACTTTTACGGATACTATTGATTAAGCTGAATCTGAAATGAAGGTCTAATCATTTATTTTAATAGGCCTCTTAAAGTTTAATTTTATAATGTTAAATATAGTTATTTACCAACCAACATAAACAGGTGAAGGTAGTTATCAAAATGACTGGATACCTTTTTTATTTGTAAAACATAAATATTTCTTAAATTATCTTGAATCGAAAGAATCGATTCCTATCTGTTTAGATTTGGCACCTTATTCCTTTTTCACGCGCTGCTTGATTAAAGATTAAGACAATGCTGAATCTATCCCTGGCCAAACAAATATGCCAGAATTTCCGAAAAATTCTATTACAAATGAAAACACATAATGGTTTCTACCACATAACGGTTTGGTTTTCAATGTTCTCCTCATGTGCATGTAAAGAATTTAAACCAATGTTGCTGATTATCACATTGAAGCTTCATTCGCTCTATATTCTGTTCACAGCGGCCTCATAAGCACCGTAAGGGAGAGGTTCTCCTCTCGTGTGCGAGATTATGCCTGCTATGAGTGAGGGCTAGACTGTTTTTATTTTCCGTTCTACTTACATTCTCTCATTATTCGCCAAGTGCTTCTTTCGGCAAACCGAATAAGTACAACTCACCCGTTTGTTCGCTACTACGTGAAGCGTGGTCGTTTCGAGTGCTCGCCTGCAAGCCGAAGACTTCACGAAGAGTGCTAATTTCCACTCCCTGTGAATGCTCCCTATGAAGCGATAAACTCGAGTACGATGCGCTAGTGGCTGGCTGGAACAAAGCCGTGTAAATGAAAAGCTATATTGCTTGCGCAATGTAAAGAATATAGGTATGGGTCGTTGGGGAACAAAGTGGTCTATAAACAATTTTTTTCGAGAAAGAGTTTTTCGCATAAACCGCATCTACCCAAAATACGGAATTTAGGACATTATGGAATTTTATAAAAATCAAACTTTAAAGCTTATTTAAACCAAGTTGAAATTTCGTTCGTAACAGAATGACCATTTTGTTTCGGAATAGAGTGGTCTACGTACATTGATCGATGTTATACCATCACGTGCAGGGGCGGATTAAGGCAAAGGTGAAGCAGGCGGTCGCCCGCTCGTCAATCATTGGAGGGCGCCAAATGTGGGATCGAAAATATAAAAACCAAAATTCAAACCACAATAATAGTTTGAATGTCCGGCAAATTAAGTTGGTTATTTTTTCAGGATAGCTTATCGAGTCAATAAAAAACGCTTTCAATTGTTCAATAAGTGCGAAATTTGTTACGGAAAGTTGCGTCCGGATTTTGGCGTAGTTCGGTCGAGAATCGGAACAAGTTCGTTCCGGTCTGTTTAATATCCGGTGCGAATGGCTCCGTTCCGGTCCGCACAGAGTCTGAGAACGAAAATTGTAATTTTTTTCGAGCAAGCGTTATTTTAATGAAAATAAATTATCAAGTCTATTATGCATGTTAGAACAGTTTGATTGAATTAAAACAATGCAAAATGAGTTTTTCAGTGAAATTTTACTTGACTTCTTAAAGTGTTGTTTTTGTCAAATTTAAAGTGACACGTTGTTTTTGAACCACTGAATAAGTTTTTTCGAACTGAATTTCTATTTTTAACAACTGCTTTTTCCGTTAACACGCAAGTTCATTAAGCAGACAGTATGTGAGTAGAGAAAGAACGAAAAATAAGCGAACTGGAAAAATGATACAGATTTGGAAAAATATATCGCATCCCGACGGGACATGAACCCGCAATCTCCCTGTCTCCGGCATGGTGTTTTGACCAATTAAACTACGGGGGACGGTGGTACTGTTCCACAATCTATATCGTATCACATTCCGCTGTCGACTTATTCTATTGCTCATCCCTAACTACACACACTGCTGTGCAAGCGTTATTTATAGACTAAAAGGAATGTCTCATCACACACAGAAGAGGCAGCTGATGCTGATAACTCTTATAGACCTGTGTGATCGAGACCAAAGTCAGTCTGCGTCGTGCTTGCAAGTGCGACACAACTACGGAAGGGGCTCCGTACGGCTAAATTCCCGTCGGGATGCGGTATATTTTTCCAAATCTGTATCATATTTCCAGTTCGCTTATTTTTCGTTCTTTCTCTACTCACATACTGTCTGCTTAATGAACTTGCACAGAATAAGTACTTTAGATTTTTTTTTTTTGAAACATTGATTATAAATCAAATGCATGTTTTTATACAATACAGGTCGGACTTGATTATTCGGACTTAAAAAAAAATCATGCCGGATAATCGAATCACACTCAAAATATTCGGATTTGCGATTAAAAAACATAAAATAAATATATATTTTTTTTTATTTCACTTGTATGATGCACTGGCGTAACCAGAAACTATTTCTAAGGCGAAAAGAGGTAAAATCTTAAGAAGCAAAGAAATAAATTGAACATTGATTATTTCACTCAATTCGAACATGTCCCAAAAATGCCAGAAGTGACACAAATGGTAACATATATTCCAGAAGGGATGGTAGAGGTAAGATTTCGTAATAAAAATTAAAAATCAACAGCAAAAAAATAAAACTTTAATATAAGTTTTACACAATAGCACTTGGGGAAAACGCCAATTGTCAACAGGCCATGCTAAGTTCTAGTAAGGTTCAAAATTGATTACAGCCAATATCATGTTGGTATGAGCTTGTCGCCGTTCTAGAAAATTACCAAAATTTTAGACTGTCGTAATTTGTCATTATGAGATTTCTGTCTTGCTTGTTTATTGACGCTTAGTTTTTCAAACAAACATTACATATTTTGTCTTTTCAACCACAGTATAAGGCCGTTACAAATTTTATTTTCATTTTATGTCACCCCCCCCTTCACAAACCTTGAATATTGGAAGGGGAAGAAAAAGAAGCTCACACCGTTTTGTTCATTTCATTGGTTTTCCGACAGCATAAATGCTTAATTTAGCAACAAACAAGTCAGGTGACAGCGAGAGTGTCGTCGAAAGGCAAGCGAAATAAATACTAATAATAATAAAGTGTTATTTTTAAACATTTATTTGAGTGCAAGTTACAAACGTCATAACTTGCACACAAACTTTGATCAAAGATATTTCTTTTTTTTCGTCTCGGTGTTATTTATTTTTTGCCACCCCCTTTGCTAACTTTGATAACCTTGGACATAAAAAGAATTCGAAATTTGTATCAGCCTAATTGAAAAAAGTAAAAAGACTTAAATAAAAACATAATTTACGCTTTTATAAATTATTAGGATATATTTAATAAAGTTTAATTGATTAGCTTTCTAAACTATACTGCCGCGCATTTGCATTTTCACTAAAATTGAGTTAATACGCGGAAATGGTAGCTAACTATGCATAGTCTCGTAACAATAGATGGACTCAACAACTTTGTTCTGAAAAACTTCGGGAAAACATCCAAACATATTGTCCCATCTCATAAGATGCAATGGTATGAAATCATATAAAAACGATTTTCTCTCGGCTTGCTGAAAATGCAAATGGGACTAACATGCTATGCGGGGCAGTATAGCGAAGCTTGAAAATGTGAAAACTTTGGACAAATAAAATATTACTTTCTAGCACGCTGTTCTTCGATTGGTTACATTTTTCTTTGGTTACTTACAAACCACCCTAATGAAAAAGAAGTTTAAGATTAAAATAATTTACATCTGGTTTGGAACGATTTTTGCAAATGACCAGAAGCCAATTTTGGAATATTCCATTATAAGCCCTCGGTTGCCCAAAAAAGTCGCAGAAAGTCGATTCTTGGCCAAAAATATTTTGTCGGGATAACTCTAGTTCTCAACGTTTTAAGTATTTTTAAGACATTTGGCATCGAAAAAAAAAGGATTTTTGAATTAACGCTGTTTTGTTTTTTAAATTAATGCGTTTTTTACGCAGATTTTCGATTTACCGCGGTTGTTCTTACGCGATACCGTGCTAATTAAAAAAAAATTCACGGGTTTTCGAATTAACGCGGGTTTGGAACCAAAAACTTCCGAGTATTTATTGAGAAAAAGACTTAATAAAAAAAATCTCCGCCCTCCGAAAGATCAGAAACAACCGCCAAAGAGGACAATTTTAAATACTGGTCGTAGAGCGTCTCGGTTTCTTTTTCTAAAACCTTTCTTGGTGGATAACTTTACGCGGATCTGTGAGTTACGCGGTTTTTGGTGTTTACCCCGCGTAAAAAAAAAAACGGACAGTAAACAAAAAAACGAAGGGGGCGCCAAATTAAGTTTTCTCCTGCAGCTCAAATCAGTTTTCGTTCGCCCCTGATCACGTGTGACGTGTGACATGTAATAGGTAGCAGATGCAATGTAGTGCAATATATCACATGTGATTTATAACATGTTGCATATGATATAACCTCATGTAACACGTAAAATGTGAAATAACATGTGCTCCGTTTTTCGGGAAGATGAGATGTGCGAGGGCATGCGCAAAATTTTCCGAACGTCCTTGCATAAGTTTTAGCGTAAGTTCGTTTATTTCGGAAATATTGGATTTATTTCTGAAAGACCATGAATTTTAAATTCATAAACCATAAACCATCCCCATATAAACGAACGATCTTTCAAAGTCTGAATCAATCAAGCAACGGTGTTTGCTTCCATTGATTTCTTTTACTTCTTCCCCCGCATCCAAAAATTTTTGCTTCAGATCTCCTCTTACACTCGGTGGGCTCATTGCTACGGCCAGTTGCATTCACTACGAATTTTTAACTAAGCTTCAACACGAACGCTCGTCCGTCGATTCCACTCCTTGCAGACGATGGCTTCGCTTCGGGAAGAGTGAACGACAACGAGCTAAACGAAATAGCAGAGAACACGAGCACTCTCTGCTTATAAACAGCATGCGGTGATTCAAAACGAAGGCATTGTTCGGTTTGCTCAAGAACAGATACAAAGAGAGTTTTTTCCGAACTAGCTTGGCCAATATGAGTGCTTATGAATGGTATGAGGCGAATATCAGCAACACTGATTTAAACGCGTTTTTGTACTGCATAGTAATGTTTTTGTATGTTTGAAATTATGGCTCTTTTGAGAGACCATTCAATTGTGATCATAGGCTAAGAGGCGCAGCAACGCGGGCCGGGTATCAGCTAGTTTATAGATATTGATAAAAAAGGTTATTAAAAGAAAAGCGCAGTATGCAGTTCATAAAGGAATTCATTTTCCTACAGTGATAGACATTCGTTTAGCCGAGCATCGATAATTTTAAAAATGCTCGAGAAAAAATATCAAATGCATTTTTTATTCGATGTTACTTTAGTCGTAGTGGTAAAACACTTCAACCGCTTTCACGAAAACGATTCAAGTCGCGCTTACACACACACTGTTCGCGTTGCGGTGTTTATAAACATTTAAGCAACGTTTTCGTCCTAGAGTCCTATTTGCTTTTGTACAACGAACGTGGTTTTTTAAAGTGGTTTACAGTATATTCCGACTAAACAACGTTCAATCTACTAAGTGAGTAAAAATTCACAGTTCAATTTTGGTTTATTGATGATAAACATTGGAATATTAGCGAAAGGTAACCGGTTGACGGAGGAAGAACGGCGTATTAAAATGATTTTTAAGGAGGACGGTCACTCTCATGTCTCAATCGCGCGAAAAATTGGTCGGTCTGTGAAAGCGGTACGAAATGTCCTCAAAAAAAGGCTCGAAATATGGCATTAAGCGTCCTACCAAAGGGAAAACCAAAGTTTCGTTGAGGCTGAAAGATCAAATAAGACACGAAGCTACACGGAATCGATTGTCGTGCTCCCAGATAAAGGAAAAACTGGATGTTCCTGTGACTCCCAGACAAATTGCCCGAATTTTAAATGAATCACCGAACATAAAATGGAGGAAACTTCAAGGGAAACCGAAGCTCACCCTCATACATAAGCAGAATCGGCTCAAGTTCGCAAGGAAATACATGGAGTGGAAGGCGGAATGGCGTAATGTCGTGTTTTTTGACGAGAAGAAATTCAATTTGGATGGACCGGACTGCTACAGTTTCTATTGGCATGATTCGGATCAAACCAGTGTTGTCAGATCAAAGCGAAATTTTGGAGGTGGAAGTGTAATGGTGTGGGGCGCCTTTTCTTACCATGCGAAGCTTCCGATTTGTTTCATTTTAACCTGAATGAATTCCGAAATGTATCTGGAACTTCTGGATGACGGATCAGCCATTTTGAGAACAACGCGAATGAGGACGTTATTTTTCAGCAGGATAATGCGTCAATTCACGTCTTCAAGCAGTCGAAGGCTTGGTTCGCTGAGAAAAGCATCTCATTACTGGACTGGCCAGCTTGTAGTCCTGATTACAATCCCATCGAAAACCTCTGAGGAATCTTGACTAGGTTGGTTTATGCGAACGGACGTCAATTTGAATCCGTTTCCAGCCTTAAATCAGCAATTAAAGAGTGTTGGGCTAAAACAGATTTGGCAACACTGAAAAAGCTGTCCGATTTGATGCCAAATCGTATTTTTGAAGTAATTCGGAACGATGGTGGTCATACTAAATATTAATTATAAATTCTCTTCGAAATTAGTTGTTAAAACTTTTATTCAGATTGAATTTTCATTATTCGGCTAAACGAATGTCTACCCATTTTTCCTATTTTTTCCCATTCTGCTATGAAAATCCGAACTAATGGTTTGTTTCAATATGAAATTGGCTGTTAATGGAAGAGATCTATCCTACAACAGCAAAGACTGCTGAAAATTGTGTTTTAATTTTGAGCCACAGAGAAAAAAGAGCCTCGGCTAAACGAATGTCTACCACTGTATCTCAATCTCATGTAAAATTCAGGCACTGAATCAGGCAATGAAATTTCTTATAGTAGCTAGTACGCGGCTAAAAATAAATCACAAACCGAAAGGGAAAACAAAGTTCACTTGCTGTGAACACTGCTGTGAAGCAAAATGTCACTTGTTCATGTACGGAATAATGAGCACTGACATTGGTGCTTATTACGGGAGTCACTTCACGGTGAAATCAGTGTGAAGTGAACAAAATCCTATTACGGAATTCACGTAAGTGAGAAAAACGTCGCAAAGTCGTCATTTTGAATAGTGAAATGATTCCACGAAGATGCCATAAGTCTTAAAGTTGATTGATTTGTGATCTAATGGAAAATATTGGATTTATTCTTCAGTAACGAAACGAATCAGAATTTGATCCGTGCCTTAAAGCGGTCAAATTTTCATTTTTTTGGCTGATGAAAAAAATGCAAAGTAGTTCAGGAAATTTTCGATACCGAAAAAAAAAATTAATCCACCTTGCGGTCAGACCCAGCCTTTCTCATTCAAACTTTTATTTGTAAAATAGATTTACATGAACGCTTCAATCCAATAAATGCATATTCACTCTTTAGGTTCTAAAATATTGATGTTGCAATCTATACATATAAAAATGCATTTCGGTCTGTCTGTCTGTCTTTCTGTCTGATCCATAAAGCTCGAAAACTACCAAACCGATCGGCGTAAAATTTGTATGTAGGGGATTTTGGTTTCGATAAAGGTTCCTATGATAGTTTGAGACCCCTCCCTCTTCTGGAAGGGAGGGGTCCCATACAAAAGAAACATAAATTTCAGCACACCTCAAGAACAAACCAAGCAAATTCAACCGAATATGGCATGTGGATGTTTTAAGAGGTAACAAATATGTACATAATAGTTGAACGCCCCTCCCTTTTCTTAAAAGGAGGGGTTCCATACAAATGAAATACAAATTTCCGCACATCTCGAAAATTAATCAACTAAATGGAACCAAATTTGGAAGGTAAATGTTTGTAGTGGTAACAAATATGTCCATAATGGTTCGACACCCCTCTCCTTTCTGGAAGGGAGGGGTTCCATACAAGTGAAACACAATTTTCTGCACATCTCGAGAGCTATCCAACTAAATGGAACCAAATTTGGCAAGTGAATGTTTTTAGAGGTAACCAATATGTTTCGTAATCCTCAGGCAACATTTTGGATTGTAAGATGGCAACTTCCGGTTTCTGGAAAACAGCCAAAAATGGCCGATTTCCACCCAATATAATTATATCCGGATCTAGAATGATACACAGGAGCTAAAATCGACAACAGATACCATTTTGAATTCTAAGATGGCGACTTCCGGTATTGGGTGTTATTCGATCATTTTCGACTGTTTCCCAGGAACATGTGCTTCCAGAAGAAGGAGGGGCGTCGAACCATTATGGACATATTTGTTACCTCTAAAAACCTTCAACCAGAATGACGCTCAGAGGCCAGAAATTATCTCAAACCATTTTGAAATCCAAGATTGCGACTTCCGGTTTGTGAAAAATAGCCTAAAATAACCAAAAACCATCCAACATGCGTATCTCTGGAACCAGAATGATGCAATGGCTAACAATTGACCTCAGGCACTATTTTGAATTGCTAAATGGCAACATCTAGGAAACAGTAAAAAATGACCGAATAATACTCAATATGGATATTGCCGTAATCGAAATGATGCATAGAAACCAAACATTGACCCTGGCCACCATTTTGAATTTAAAGACGACCACTTTTAGTTTCTGGAAAACAACCAAAATAACTAAATACCTCCCAATAGGGGAATTTCCGGTGTCAGATTAATGCCAGAAAATCTGCTGAAAATGACCGAATACCACCCAATAAGGATGTATTCAGAATTGAGGCGATGTACAGAAGCCAAAAGTCGAGGATGTTGTCATTTCGATAAAACCAATCATTTCAAACGATTTGTTATCTGACTTTGATCATATCCTATGGCCGATTCGTCGTGCATTTGCAGATTTTAAACACATTGCAAGGAATCTATGAATTCGGAACGTTCAAATAGTACGATACCACATTTAAATTATGTTGAGACCACATATATCGATCGAAGCAGGTATAGTTTTAAATAGTCTTTGAATTTCTTTTCTTTCCATATCTTTTGAGCCACATATCAAATTGTTATGAAGTTTGTTATTTGTAGGTTCGAGAGATGACTCGTTCGTATGACACAAGTTATGTTCTCAAATAAGTCATGTAATCTTTGAGATAATAGACTTTCGTTTTTTTATTAACAATTTAATACATAACGGTTGCTTAAGTTCGATTATAATCAAATGAAAAGGGGACGTATAGGGCAGCCAAACTTTGAAACCACGTGTTTAATCATAATTCATCAGTTAAGCCTTAACTAGCCCGCTCATCTGATAATAATATTGATCAAATCGGTTGTGTAGTTTCTAAAAATAATGATGATGATGGTCCCACCTCATACCCCTACATCGGTTTGAGCTGGTCGATTTATCTAAGTAAGATATTATATAGAGTCATACAATGTAACCAGTTGACAAACAAATAACGGACTAGTTATTAATACAGACATAGTAACCCTTCAAAAGAATACCAATAATTTGAAAATAAATAAAAAATAAACGATTTTTCAATAACATTGATCCAAGGCTCATCCAGAACGTTTCCAACCCGAAAATTATCTGGACTTGGTTAGGAATTGAACCTAACATTTAGGAGTGTTAACTAATCAGAATTGGTTCTGGATAACGATCCAGAACTACGAGAGAGATCCTATGACACTATAATTCCCGATAACGAGCTCTACAGTCCACAGGCAAACCCAAGCTTTTTCAGTTTTTTTCTCCGAACCCTTTTTTTAAATCGTAAAAGCAAATAAATTAAGAAAATAAAGGTGACAGCAACCCAAAAAGCAACTTATCAACCCGTTATGCTTTTTGTTTCAATTTCAGGGGTTTAAACCTGATGTACTCAATATCCAGATTGTCTATGTCAGTCTACGCGCGCGTGGCTCAAACATGTGTAGCCGACTCATTTTTTTTAACTCTAATATTAATTATTATATAACTATATTCAAACAAAAATCCATCATCATCAATGAACATAATAACTTAATGTACCCAATAAATTAGAAAAAAAGTTTAAATTTTACAATCTTCGTCATTAATTTACAAAAAAATCTATATAATCTGTCTACAAGACAGACTTTATGTGTGAAATACAAAGCTTTTTAAACTCCGCCATTGTTGCTGAACGTTTTACTTGTCTTGGCATCGAATTGAAAAAGTTTATTCCTTTGTACAACAGAGAGTTCTGTGATCTTCCGAATAAAAAATGTGGTGTTCTAGCATCATCCGCGTTTCTAGTGTTGTACCTATGAAAATCACTTCCTCTATCAGTTCGATCACACAAATAGCGAGGCAGCATATTATTCAAAATCTTATATAGAAACACCATTGTCAAAAAATATACTCTTTGCTTCACAGAAAGCCATTGCAATGCGTCCAGCATAGAACTCGAGGAAGTGTATCTATTACATCTTAATATTAATCGCATTACTTTATTTTGTAAGCGCTGCAGTCTCAACATTTGTGTATTGTTTGCAAGAAATATTATGGATGAACAAAAATCTATATGTGGTGAAATGATTGACTTATAAAGACTAATTTTACTACTAACAGTCAATTCATTTTTCAAACGGCACAAAATACCGTATTTTTTCGCCATTTTCTTGATGACATTATCTATGTGAGACTTGAAAGTTAATTTGTCATCAATAATAACTCCAAGATACTTTAATTCATTTACGCGATCAATCGTCTCACCATCAATTACAATGTTTACGTCTGGTCTGGAGTTGGCAGAAGAAATAATCAAGTACTGTGTTTTACTAATATTCAATTTAAGCTGTTTAAACTTTAACCAATTCGCCAGATAATATAAATCTTGATTCAAAAGTGCAACAATATCGTTTGGATTTTTCGCTGCAATGAACAGAACAGTGTCATCGGCAAATAAATTTATATCGCAGAACCGTAAAACTCGCTTCATGTCATGAATATAAATTATGAACAAAATGGGCCCCAAAACACTACCTTGCGGTACATCAAGTGTATTAGCAATGGAATCCGATTCAAAATCATTAAAACGAGTCTTCTGAGTTCTAGCACACAAATAGCTTTCAAACCATTTATATGCTGTCCCTACGATACCAAAGCGCTCCAATGTTTGCAACAGTAAGGGCCTAGAAATTGTTTCAAAAGCGCGTTTCAGATCCAAAAATACAGCAAGAATAGTTTCTTTAGCCTCGATTTTTTCTTTCCATTTTGCTAACACCAGATTCAATGCAGACTCACAAGAGTGCCCCTCTCGATAACCTGATTGCTCTGGAATTAGCAAATCATTACGATTTAAATAATCCATCAGCTGGCCTTTTACAACAAGTTCTAATATTTTCTCTAATGTGTGCAACATGTTAATGGGACGGAACTCTTCGGCTTTATCCGTCCCAGTAATCTTGGGGATAGGAACCACAAGTGATTCCTTCCAAACTTTAGGCACGTGACCTGTTTGCAGTGATTCATTAATAAGGTCCAGCAGATCGTGTCCAATGACATGAAAGCAATCTTGTATTACTTTTGCGTTGACATTGTCGATACCAGCCGATCTCTCCAAAGAAAAACAAATATCTTTCAACTCTGCAAAAGTAATAGGATGAAAACCATCAAAGCTACAGTTATTATTGATCGGCTGTATTATCTCGTCCGGCTCATTGACCAAATCAATGCTATGATTTATCGATTGAACACTGTTAACGAAATAATTGTTAAATTTATTTACTATTACTCGCACCGATTGTTCTTCTAAGCCATTAAAAGTTATGGATTGCGGGCTACAATCTTTACTTTTCATTAGTTTCTTCTAAAGTGTACCAGCTGTTTGCATTATGCAAGTTTACATGTTTTTCTAAAACTAAACTATTGGTACATTCTTTCAGCGTGTTGGTAAGAACAGCTGCTTTATTGTCCAAATCACCAGTTACTGGTTGAAAATCCAAGCTTCTCGAAACAAGTTGAGACACTGCTTGTTTCGAATATCTGTTCCAGCACTTTATCTTTACTTTATCATCACGGTTTTGGTCATTCTCAATAAAAACAAAAATTGTCTCATGATCTGTAATTTTGTAATCGGCCTCTGTAAAGGAATGAACATTATCAAAATTTGAAAACACGTGATCTATTAATGTACGAGATTGTCTGGAAATTCTTGTATATTGACAAACAGTTTGTCGCAAATTGAAAAAATCTGCTAATTGCTTTAATTGATTCGAATTTGGTTCATTAAGCCAATTAATATTAAAGTCACCAGCGATAACGTTTAATTTATTTAAATCTACAAAACTCTCCCACCAGTTATCTAAAATTTCCAAAAAACGCTGGTCACTTGAACTGGGGAAATGGTATACAATTCCGAAATTTCCCATCGTCATGCCTCTTTCAACTGATATACCCAGGAACCAATTGTTTTCAACACATTCGTTTAACCGAGTGTTGAATTTAACAGATTCCTTGGCGTAAATAGCAACCCCTCCAGTATGTCTGGAGTGTGAAAGGCAAAAAGCAACTTTGTAACCCGGTATGTTATATTGATCGAATGCATCAGCTTCTACTATATGAGTTTCAGCCAGCAATACTAACATCGGACGTTTTGTTTCCACAAAATGCCGCAATGCGGCATAATTTGTAGATAAACCAGCAATATTTAGATAAACTATCTCTCGCTTCCTCTCACATTGCATTTGCTTCAGCTGCTATTTACTTAACAACATGTTGCTTTTTCTTTTTTCAAACAGTCTCCGATATACCGGACACTGCGTGCTAAATGCTGGATGTTTTACGTCCAAGTTCAAATGAAATTCTTTCTTAGATTTTAAACAATTTACGCAGTTAAAATCAGTCGATGAGCATTCCGATGTCTTATGTAGTCCGCTACACTTGGAGCATGTTTCAGGATTAACACACTCTGTGCTTTTATGACCAAATTCTCCACATTTAAAGCAACGTAAAACATTGACGGCCTCTTGAATCGAACACCTATCCCACCCAATGTTTACTTTACCAGCAGTCATCAAGTGGTTAAAAGTGTCCGTATCAACTTCAATAATAGTGTTATACTTATTATATTTGAAGCTTGAATTTACAAATTGAGCAATAACTTTGACTTCATTGATACCGAGGTCTTCATTTTGACTTTTTAACAAGTCAATAAAGACTTCGGGGGAATAATGATCACTCATTCCCACAATTTTCAACTTAGGCTTAGCGGTTGTAGGAATAACAGCATTATATTTTTCACCTAAATTGCTTTCAATGTCCTTCTTCACGACTTCAATGTTATCCCCTGTTGCACACTCAGCAATTATCGAACCTGCTTTCCCGTTTCTAAAGTTTCTAATTTTGTGTATTTTAGGATCTTAATTATTTTTCAAAAAAATTCTAGTATCTTCACTAGATTGAGAAGACGACTGGTTTAATCACAATGACTGGCCGAGTCTTACGGTTTTCCACTCGCTTCAATTTATTTGCATTCCCACTTGACCCCGCTAAAACGTTCGCGTATGTCAAAGCATTTTCAGAAACAAAAACCTCGTCATTTTGCTTAGCTACGTCTCCAATTGGTTCGTCCCGCTTATTCGAAATTATTTTTTTCTTGTTGGGAATAGAGTCCGACTCAGAGTGAATCGTTCTCTCAGTTCTAGACCTCTTTCTACTCATTGCAGCATGTTTATCCCGATCATTGTTACCAATAACATTTATTTTGAAATCATCCAGCTTTCTGGCAACATTGGCTTCAATGCTTGCCATACTCTCACGAAGAGAGTTGCTGATCGATTTTAAAATACTATCGATACCGTTAGCAATCGCGCTGTTTATCTGGGTTTCGATTTCGCTTTGAGTATCTGTAAGCGACTGAGACAAAGATGACAATACACTCTTGATCTCCGTCAGCTCACTACTCATAGCATCATCTTTTCCCGCCGTCTTCTTGGGCCGATAAACATGAAGCACATTTGAAAACAATATTTTCATTATCGTTAACGACTTTCGCCGCTATTTTAGTGAGCGGTGTACAATCTCGATGAAATCGAGAATTGCACTTGCCCACACAAACTACGGGATCGTCGCTAACACAAACTACATTACCACACTTTGCACAGTCCATAATAAACAAACAAACAACCGCCGGCCGGACTCGTCCAGCAGCAACGGCAAAGGCTAAAGGCAACGAACAATGCAAAAATATAACAATGAATGTTTCAACCAGCAGCCGTAGCGTCTATGTGATATAGATGCGCTGATCGGCGCTGACACAAATTAAATCAATAAAAAACGAATAAATCGAAAGCATGCAAATACACTTCTACTTATCCGTTTAGGTTTCCAATTTGGCCGTCGGATCACTAGCACTAGATCACCTAAAGCACTTGATTTCACACACAAAAAAGCGTTTTAATGTTGACACTAGTGGTACACAAGCTACCATGTTCACCATTCACCATTCACCAGAAATCAGTTTCTGAGATAATGAAATTTCGTGATTTTCACATTTCGGTACATTATAGACGAAGTTACAGTTCGATTACAGTAAAATTCAATAGGGTGCTATAAGGCAGCTAGACTTATTATTTGACACTAATTTTGACGTAGGACTACGTCTTTGTTTTCTATACTAGATTACACTTTGTGAAAATGAAAATGAAACTGGCAAATGTTGCGTCAGATTTCAAACGGTTATAGCAAGCGAACGACTTAATGCATCTTAGTCATTTATATGTCGGTGGATAGATAAAATGTGTAACAATTTTTTGATATTATGTTCAACATTGTTGCTTTACTGCTTAATGGTGGAAAAAGATGAAAAGTTCCAAGGTCAAGCTTTCCCATACATTTCCCTTGTTCTTGGCTTGCTTCCCAAGCACAGATAACAATAACATGGACGAAATAAATTCCACTGCCTACATATTTTGACTCAACAAAGTGTTTTGGTTTGTTTGTCTTTGTCTAAGCTGCGTGGCCACGCCTTAATGGTAAAAATCTACGCTGAACTCGATACAAAAGACTGCGTGTGGAAAATTCAGCTTCAGTTTAGTTTGTTCCACAATAGCGAGTGCGGTGCAGCTGTTAAGCTTTGCGACATTGAGAAACGAGAGCTGCATACGAGTCAACTTCCAGGCACCGCGGAGCATGTTACCTGTATTCTGCACACGGCAGCAACAGTTACCATCGTACGCTGCAGGATATTTTGCTGGCACAGCTGCTGGAGGGCACAGCGGAGAGCAAATTTTATACGCGGCCAACAAAATAATCGATGCTACCGGTGGTGGTGTGATTATCAGCATTCTGTAGCATACATTTCGAGCTGAAGATTATCGAATCGGTTCTTTTTAGAACTATAAATGCTTGAAGATAGAGTTACGAGAATTTTCACAACTACTCCTAGTGTGAAATGTCCATCTATTTCTCAATAATCATTTTTACAATAACGACCAGGGCGCACCAAAGATAAACGGTAGTGTTGCCTATGAATAGTTTATCACAACAAGACATAACCCTCATTTCAAGAATTTTCACTGCTAAATTGAGTGATTTTCCGGTTTAATTGTGTGTTGGTGTTCACTCGAACACCGTTATCAGTCAAATATCAGCAACGAAAATTAGTTAATCTAAGAACCAGAGTGATTTTCGCATCGGGAAAGCAAAAACTTTCTTTTGATGCTTATGAAAATCACTCAGTAGTATTGAAGATGTATTGGTTTTTTCTCTTTCTTTCTATAAGCTACGTAGCCACGCCTTAATGGTAAAATCTACGCTGAACTCGATACAAAAGACTGCGTGTGAAAAATTCAGCTTCAGTTTAGTTTGTTCCACAATAGCAAGTGCGGTGCAGCTGTTAAAGCTTTGCGACATTGAGAAAAGAGAGCTGCATACGAGTCAACTTCCAGGCACCGCGGAGCATGTTACCTTTATTTTGCATACGGCAGCAACAATAACCATCGTACGCTGCAGGATATTTTGCTGGCACAGTTGCTGGAGGGCACAGCGGAGAGCAAATTTTATACGCGGCCAACTAAATAATCGATGCTACCGGTGGTGGTGTGATCATCAGCATTCTGTAGCTACATTTCGAGCTGAAGATTATGAAATCGGTTCTTTTCAGAACTATTAGATGATGAAGATAAGAGTTATGAGAATTTTCACAACTACTACTAGTGTGAAATGTTCATCTATTTCTAAATAATCATTTTTACAATAACGACCAGGACGCACCAAAGATAAACGGTAGTGTTACCTATGAATAGTTTGTCACAAGATATAACCCTCATTTCAAGAATTTTCACTGCTAAATTGAGTGATTTTCCGGTTTAATTGTTTGTTTGTGTTCACTCGAACACCGTTATCAGTCAAATATCAGCAACGAAAATTAGTTAATCTAAGAACCAGAGTGGTTTTCGCATCGGGAAAGTAAAAACTTTCTTTTGATGCTTATGAAAATCACTCAGTAGTATTGAAGATGTGTTGGTTTGTTTCTCTTTCTTTCTATAAGCTACGTGGCCACGCCTTAATGGTAAAAATCTACGCTGAACTCGATACAAAAGACTGCGTGTAGAAAATTCAGCTTCAGTTTAGTTTGTTACACAAAGGCGAGAGCAGTGCAGCTGTTAAAGGTACGCGACATTGAGAAACGAGAGCTGCATGCGAGTCAACTTCCAGGCACTGCGGAACTATGTTACACCTTTATTTTGCATACGGCAGCAACACTTACCATCGTTCGATGCAGGATATTTTGCTAGCACAGCTACTGGAGGGCACAGCGGAAAGCAAATTTTATGCGCGGCCAACAAAAAATTCATGGTGCGATTATCAGCGTTCTGTAGCACGAATTTCTAACTGAATATTATGGAATCGGTTCTTTTCAGAACTATAGATGCTTGAAGATAAGAGTTATGAGAATTTTCGCAACTACTACTAGTGTAAAATTTTCATGTATTCATGCATCGTTAGTTTTAAAATAACGACTATCAAAAATAAACGGTAGTGTTACCTATGAACAGTTTAGCGCAGCATATAATAATATTTAGTTTAGCATATATTATATATTTAGTCCTACGTCACCATTTCATACAACCCCTAGGGCTGTATACCTTGTAGTATTATTTTGTGGAAATCGGTTCAGCCATCTCTGAGAAAAGTGAGTGAGTGCTAGTAGTCTTCGGAATATGTTCCTTTTCATAGCTGGATTTCACATTTTTAAACATAACAGGCAAAGTAATAGTCCGATTGCAAAACAAATCAATAGGGTCTTATGGGGCAACTAGACCTTCCATTTGACACTGATTTTATGAAAATCGGTCCAGCAATCTCTGAGAAACACGTTTCGTTTCATAACTTTTGAACCATGTGTTCAATCTTTATAAAATTCAAAAGTTAATAGTATTTCAGGTAGCCCGTTCATTTGAAACTAATTTTGTTCACATCGGTTGTGTAGTTTTAGAAATAATGATGTTTCTCTATTTTTACATTTTGATACATAACCTTTTAACTAAAAATCCGATTACAATAAAATTCAATAGAGTCTTATGGGACAAGAAGACCTTTTATTTGCAATTAATTTCATGAAAATCTATCCAGCCATCTCTGAGAAAAGTGAGTGAGAATATAAATCTGCACTTACACACATATATATATATATATATATACACACACACATACAGAAAATGCTCAGCTCGTCGAGCTGAGTCGAGTGATATATGCCATTCGGCCATTTGGAGCACTTTTATACTTATACACGTTTTATATTTTATACACGTCAAGATCTGGTGTTATCTAAAAAATCGGAAAAAACGACTTTCTGGGACTTAGAGATTTTTGAGCTGGGAAACAATCTAATTTCACTTGTCCTATTCTCAATTTCATTTTACTGTCAATCTCACTCCACGGAGGTGATTTTTGTCACCTCACTTGAGGTGGAATCGGGAATAGGTCTAAAAAAGTGAAGGGAGAGTGAAATATATTTCACCGTGAAGTGACTCCCGTAATAAGCACCATTATACAGGTACTGAAAAAGCCAGGCAGTTGGTTAGTCGTCTCACACCCAGAGATGCCAGATTGGAAAACATTTAGCCTACATTCAAAATATTTTTCACGATATAGTTACCGTAAACTGGGGTGACTTTGATCACTACACCTCTTTTTTGAAAATGTGGTAAAAAAGCGCTCGTAGTGCTTGGGATTTGTCGTAATCTTCACTGATTGTCTGGATATAGACTGTTCCGAAAACTATAAATACATCTTCTTTCTTGAATAAAACAAAAAATACAGGATTTTTCGGGTCATTTTATTCTGAAATATAGATAATAAGTGTTTTCTTTCCAGTTTCAATTCAAGTTGGGATTATTTTTCGTAGGATACGCGAGTTCTCTAACTTTTCTCTTAACACTACTCATAAGCTTTTGCACAGTGTGTTCTCCGACCATTTTTACCACTTTAAGCCAATCTTTTTTAAATTTTTCAACATTGTCCGCTGGTTTGACATATTTCCTCAGCTTTGCCTTGGTCAAAGCCCAAAAAGTTTCAATAGGGCGAATTTCAGGGCAGTTTGGAGGATTCATCTCCTTTGGGACACATGTGATATTATTTGTTTTATACCACCATAGTGCATCCTTAGATTAATGGCAGGAAGCAAGATCGGGCCAAAAGATTGGAGGATTGTTATGCTGCTTAACCATGGGTAACAACCTTTTCTGCAATCACTCTTTCACGTAAATTTTACCATTCATTGTGTCATTCGTAATGAATGGACGAGATATTTTCCCACATTCACAAATGGCCTGCCAAACCATTACCTTCTTGCCGAATTTTCCGGTGTAAATGGCTTTCACTGGCCCAGGGACATCCTTTCCCTTCGGTGATGTATAAAATTGCGGTCCTGGCTGAGTCTTATAATCCACTTTTATGTAGGTTTCGTCATCCATGATAACACACCCCATTTTTTTGGTCAGAAGTTTGTCATAAAGCTTTCGAGCTCTCGGTTTCACAGATTCAGCTTGTTTTGGATTTCGTTTTGGCTGCTTCTGCTTCCGACGGGTCTGCAGACCCATTCTTCCCTTGGCACGCATAACGTTACTCGCCGAGGTTTCAAGCTCTCTCGCCACATCTCGTACTGATACTGAAGGATGCCGCTTGTAGTATTCCTTAACCTTTTTGTCCATTGTGGGATCAACAGGCCCGGGTTTTTTACCACGTCTTGGGGCATCAGTATATGTGCACTCTTCACAATACTTCCGCAATGCGGTTTGAACTGCTCCGACACTTATACCTTCTTCTCTGGCTAATTTTCTTATAGAAAGACCACTCACGGTGCCCCATTTGTGCACAATTCGCTTTTTTTGCTCGAGAGAAAGGCCACGCATTTTCAAAATTTTGCACTAAATGTTAGAAAAAATGACAGCATCTGTTTTTTTGGACGACAACAACAACAGGTAAACAACAGGACGCAGCCAACGTTTGGTTGAATACTGCACGTTATATGAATGACGGTTGATCGTAAGTGTATTTATAATTATCGGAACGGTCTATATATGTCTGCATTGCTACTATTCATGCATTTCCTGCTATTTAAAGAGTGTTTTTTATGCTAAAATATTAATTGAAAATAAAGTGTATTTTTGGCGATTTTTGTTGCATACGAACAATCGGTTCAAGCAGATTCAAAACAACAAGTTGCAATGCGTAAAGTGTTTTTATTTTGTTCATAGATTAGTTTTTAAGATGAACAAATATTATAACAATGCATTTAATTGTTATTTTTGCAAGTTTTTCCTCGAAGGCAATGTTGAGTCCCAATAATCTCCACAGCGTATTACATGTTCTTCCCAACAAAAACCCAAGACCTAAAGTAACATGCAAATTTGGGCAATTGCATAAGTCATATTCCAAGTGGACTAGTTTTTGATGATTTTAGACCACCTTCCCTCTCAGTGGATAATCATTCATATATATTCTAAAAAATTTGTATGAATCTTGGATATTCGCCAACATAAACTGTTCACATAGAATGTGAATGGCCCCCAAATTGCTTTCCATATTTATAAACTCGTTTAAATCGTTTTAGGCTGTTTGATTTAGTGAAAGTAGCAAACTGTTACTCCGAATTCATCAAAATAATGAAGTGATCAAAGTCACCCCGGAATGATGATTGGTGTAAAATTTTTGGAGCATGTTTAAAAACAGCAAAATTGTTGCTTAAGTTTTGAAGTAGTGACTGAATCTTTCTCAATGCATGCCAGTACTTATTTTAAAAATATCAAACAATATTGTTTCCAGTAGATTCTGAAAACATTTAAGATACAATCAAAAAAGTGATCAAAGTCACCCCAGTTTACGGTACCGGAAAGTTACGTGAATATTTTCCACTATCGTTTTTTAGTAGATTCTACGTGATTGTCATTTGAGTTAATGATGACCTGGTAAAATGAATTATCCTTCGAAACTTATTCAGTAGATGCATGCATTTCATGTGAGTTTCACGCAGAATTCGTCTACTGGTAAACGACGAATTTGCATACCTGAGTGATTTATTATGCAACATATTTTGATAATTTCTGGAACCCGTTTCCTAGCTCATAAAAATTAGAGAAATAAATAAAAATTGTACATTTCATAAAACGTGATTGCTATCAGATATCACTCAGGTATGCAAATTCGTCAATTCGTAAATGAATAAAACAACATAAAAACTGATAAATATTACGACATTCCTGGGGATTGTTATTGTCTGCTGCAACTGTTTTTGTTCAGGTAACTCTTCTTTGAACTGAAGCTGTGTGAAAAATTTACTTATTTGCAAGCCATCCATAAATTCTGTTTTATGTTCAGAATCAGACAACAGCTTCGCCATTTTGATTTCTGGTTATTTTCGCACAGAGAATTCACGCGATACATCCTGTTTGACGTTGTCAAGTTTACGTAGATGGTACGTGATTCACCATGGTATGCATGAGATTTTCACGTAGATGTTATGTTTGTCACATAAATCATGCAAAATGACAGAAAATGAATGATGAAGACATCCATTTTGTGACGACAACGTGAAGACATTGGAGAAAGCATGTGAAGACATTGAAAAATATGTGAACGACCCGAACTTTGCATTAGTGGTGACTTTTTTTTCTTTTGCTCGACAGTTTTCGATTTGCCGGAAAGTTTTTTCAGCCTTCGGGCTTCGGGTAGGAAGACATTTTTTCGCGAACCATGAAGACTTTTGATAAAAAAAAACCTGGCATCTCTGCTCTCACACAAGATCGCGGTGAACAAGTGTGTTCAAGTGTTCTAGAGAAAAAGCAAAAATCATGCGCTCACTGACGTCAGATATCGTTACTGTGAAGCATTCTCAGCTGTCAAAATTCCGTTTGGTGAAAAGGGCAAAACTTCGTGAATCTCTTTTCTTTTCAACTGCGTACCACGCTAAACGTGTTACGGAGGCTGTTAAAACTCACTAACCTGAAAAACCCACAGTGACGTAAAAATCATAAAAAAATCGCCTTATATATTAGAAACATATTTCTTCAAATGTAATTCGCATGTGTGTGTATCTACACATGTTTGTATATGTAAATGTATATTTGTATGCGTGTGAATGTTTAGTTCAACCAACCAAGAGAAGATCGGGTAACCAACCCCGGTGGGAACTTGGTCGTATGCTGACAGGGAAGGAGGGCTCTTTTGAGTTTCCGAACGTCTGTCCTCCATGTTAGGAGCGGTTCAAAACGGCGTTTGTACTCCAGGTTAGGGGCGGCCGATTACCGCCCTCGTGCCAACGTGTGACTTTAAACATGAGCTGGGGACAGATCTATAGTGATGGGCGAGATGCGGACGGGTAGTGGCCAATCAGCCCTCGAATGTGCAGGTTGTGAATCAAGGGCCGGTTCTTCAACATAAGTATCATAAACGAGCACAGCCCTCACCTCGGAAGTACCGAAGACGACAAGGATGAATTTTACGCGCAGTTGGAGCGTGAGTACGACCACTGTCCAAAACATGATATCAAGATCGTCATTGGGGAACGCTCAGGTCAGCCAGGGGGAGGAATACAAACTGGTGATTGGTGGGTTCAGCGCGCACCAGCGGACCGACGAGATGGGCCTAAGACTCATCGACTTTGCTGCCTCCAAGAACATGGCCGTGCGTAGTATCTGCTTTCGGCACAACGTCCTACACAATAGAGATGGTCGGGTACGGGTATTTTTACCCGAAACCCGTACCCGACTCGTACCCGACGCGTTCTGGTCGAGTTTCGGGTAACGCCAAAAAATATTTTACGGGTTCCTGTCGGGTACGGGTAATTAAAAAACCAAGGCTTCGGGTTCGGGTCGGGTACGGGTTTGAAAAATTCTCAATTGGTCGGGTACGGGTCGGGTACGGGTAATTCAATTTTCGTGCATTTTGAGAATTTAATTTTTATCATTTCAAGCCTGAGTGTTTTCTTAATGTCGATAATCGGTAAGATCGGAGAAAAAATCGCACATCCTCACTCAACGAGAGATCGCCCAATACCTATCCTGACAGTTGTCGGCCGTCTATGCACCAAGGGAATGACATCATGCTATCGCTTTCTAATGTTAGAGTGAATAGTTCTTCCTGCAACGGTTTTGATATAAATGGAATTTTTGTCGGGCTTTTTTCATAACTGTCAGGAAAACCGCGGAGCATTGCACAGTGGGGCGACTTAATACAAATGCTTGTCAAGTAAAAAAAGTGTCGATATATACGACAAAAATATGGTATTTACTTAATTTTGGGGTGCTGAACACGAATCTCCATTCCACTTTTTATTTGGGGACGTTCACAAAGCACGTGACTTAATTTCTCATGATTTTTTAGCACTTTCCTCTCACTTTATTATTAAACACAATTATATGATCTTTAACACAAGCAACGCCACAGGGCGTCCTCCCTACAAAAACAGATTACGTAGTTTTTGCACAACTCCTCAAATCAACCAAATTTCGCGAAAAAAAATTGTTTTTATAAAAATTTAAACAATATTATATATTATAATAGGTAATAAAAACTAACTTAAAATCAAGTTTTTCTTCGAGGACAAAAAACCAAGCTATCATTGAAGCTGCAGAGCTTTTTAAAGTAATGATATATTTTTTTTTTAAATATGTCAAAAAACGCTTGCTTTGAAAAGTTATAAAAAAATCAAATTCTATGATATTGCACCCAAATTTTGGACTTAAGCACTTAAATGTTATATCAATAATAAAAAATTTTTATGAAACAGCTGACGTTTAAACATTTGTTTCGATGGCCAGCGCTTTCCCACTGTGCATTGAGATGTTTAGTACGAAACAAATATATGAAATTTGACAGCGATAGCATAGTCTTGGTTTGTACTGTGACCAAGGATGCCGCATGTGCAGAAATATCTGTTTTTTACCGATTTTTAGAATTTATCGATGACACCGAATCTATACTCAAAATTACAGGTTTTTGGCAAATGCAGTGAATTATCAAATTTTTCTTAAGTTATAAACTTTTGACCTTTCAAAATTCGTTTGACCCTTTAATGAGTTTATAAAACTCGTCGTTTATTTTAAACTTTACTAGACATGCACTTTTCATAGTGGACCGATTCCTTATAGTGGACTACCCGCCTGAAACTCTGGGTTCATTATCATTCGCACACTCGGTTCTAGCCTAACTCCGGCTATCATATGACAATCAGTGCATAAAATGTGCGAGGAACCCAGGCATTTTGAAATAAAAAATTAAACAAAAATCCAGGACGGGTCGGGTACGGGTCGGGTACCGGCAATTTCGGCGTTTTTTTCTATCGGGTACGGGTAGTTGGAATAGATATTTTTCGGGTTCGGGTCGGGTACGGGTATTTTAAACAAACCAGACTTCGGGTTCGGGTCGGGTACAGGTTTGAAAATTTTTGTTGAGTCGGGTACGGGTCGGGTACGGGTAACAAATTTCCCATACCCGACCATCTCTACTACACAAGTGCACCTGGAGGTCACCAAATCAAACGGAAACACAAATCGACCCCGTTCTGATTAACTGTCGGCACTTCTCAGACATCATCAACGTCAGATCCTATAGGAGCGCTAACGTCGAATTGGACCACTACCTGTTAAAATGCGCCCAAAACTCTCCGTTGTTAACAACATTCGGTACCGACCCCGGATAGATCTCGCGCAACTGAAACAACCTAACGTCGCCGAAAACTACGCGCATTCGTTCGAAGCTACGCTGCCGGAAGATGACCAGCTGGAAGAAGGTCCTCTCAAGGACTGTTGGAACACAATTAAAACAGCCGTCAACAGCGTAGCGGAGAACGTCATCGGGCATGTGGGACGAAACCAACGGAAGGAGTGGCTCGACGACGAATGTAGGAGGGTGATGGATGGGGAGATTGCTGCGCGGGCGGCTAAGATGCACAGTGCCACTCGTCAGAATGTGGACAGACACCGACAGAAGAAGATGCAGCGAACCAAAATTTTCCGGGAGAAGAAACGCCACCTGGAGGAGGAGGAGTTGAAGAGCTGGAACAGCTGCATCATTCTTAGGAAACGCGAAAGTTCTGCCAGAAACGCATCCCGTAGAGGCTCTGTGCTGCGAGCCGAAGTGTGCAGGAATAAAGGTGGTAGTATTCTGACGGACGATCATGAGGTGACCGAAAGGTGGAAGCAGCACTTCGTGAACACCTGAATGGCGCCCAGGCAGGAGACCATGGCGGCGAAGACAGAAAGAAGAACGCCGGTGCGACAAATGTAGAAGACGTGCCAGCCCCAACTATAGGCGAAGTTAAGCATGCCATCCAGCAGCTGAAAAAGAATAAATCGGCTGAGAAGGATGGCCTCGGAGCGGAGCTTATTAGGATGGGCCCGGAGAAGCTGGCCACCCGTTTGCACCGGCTGATTGAAAGAATTTGGGATACAGAACAGCTACCGGAGAAGTGGAAGGATGGGGTTATCTGCCCTATCTATAAGAAAGGCGACAAGTTGGACTGTGGGAACTATCGTGCGATCACCGTCTTGAATGCCGCCTAAAAAGGGCTTTCCCAAATCATTTTTTGCCGCCTCTCACCCCTAGCCAACAGATTTGTGGGAAATTATTAGGCCGGCTTCGTGGAAGGATGGTCTACGATGGACCAAATCTTTACAATACAGCTGATCCTCCAGAAATGCCGTGAATACATAACTCCCACGCACCACCTATTCATCGATTTTAAAGCCGCGGATGACACTATGCGTGTGAATGTTTAGTACAAAATGTATGGAAGGTCATGGACGAAAACGGCTTCCGGGGAAGCTGATTAGACTAATAAAGGCTACGGTGGATGAGACGCAGTGCTGTGTGCGGATTTCGGGTAGATTGACGGGTCCATTTGAATCCCGCAGGGGGCTTAGACAGGGTGATGGCCTCCCCTGTCTGCTAGTCAACATTGCGCTACAGGGTGTAATGAATCGAGCGGACATCAACACGCGGGGTACGATTTTCAACAAATCCAGTCAGTTCGTTTGCTTTGCTGATGATATGGACATCAGTTTACGAGACTCACACGGGAAGCAGCGAGGATTGGGTTGCAGATAAATACGTCTAAAACTAAGCTGGTGGAACCGAAGCCGACTGACAATGCCTACACGCAAAAGTTAGATGGTGCGGAACCACTACAAAATTGTGCGTTTTTAGCGCTGTTGATGTAATTTGGAGCCAGTACAATGATTGCGTGTTGGGCATAACGCAATTAACGCTCTAGCGTTTCTTCAATGTATTTGGCAGCTGCAAACTACAACACCTAAACAGTTTTAACTGGTATCAAGCAGCATTGCAAAGCGAGCGAGAAGCAAAACCTTTCTCCTCCTTTCTGCTTGAGAACGATACATATGCTACGCTTTTCAAGTCTTTTGCACACACGCATTCGAGATACTTTTTCTTCTTCATGCATTCCTCTGAGTAGCAGCAAGCACGCACCGACAGTATGCGTGAGACTAACAACACTGGTATCAAGTATGTACAGCATGGGTGTCTCGTTCATTTCGTGAAGCAACGAGACATCGTCTTGCGCGTCGCAATCCGAACCGAAAGAGAAGCGAAAGAGCAACCTGCAAATTGTATGTGACGTGTCTAGTCGCACGTACATGGAAATTCTACGAGCAAGAGAGAAATTTCTCTCGTCGCTTGAGAAAAAAGCGCGTGCACAGAATGACAAATAATAATTATTCACAATTTACAAGTGTTGCCATAAAAAATCAGCAACGCTTTTGTGGCTTTGCGGAATGGAGGGTTTTCGGTGAAGCTAGCGTTGAGTACAAAATGTTGTGAACATAATTTTGTTTCGTTATTTTTTGCGTATCATTCAATGGTACTTATAAATGACCAAATCCATCGAGATAAATCGATCGAGTATTATGGCTATATAAATCTAGTGAGTTCACAAGTTGTTGTTCACTGATTGCACTGCTCCATGAGTAGCAGTCACTAATGCACTCGATGTGAGAAATAAAGTGTCGATATATGATACATATTCTGATTTCAATCTATGTCAATGTATTCACAGTACAACTGTTGCGTTATCCTTTTCACACATTCATTGTGCGATTTTAGTGCAAAATTTGTGCGAATCGGGAAGTACAATGATTGTACAAGACTTGAACTTTTGCGTGTAGGCAGTAGCATTACGATCGACGGCGATGAGTTCAAGGTAGTCGATGAGTTTACTTAGGTCAATGATACCTGCCGAGAGATCCGGAGGCGTATTATCAGCGGAAATCGTGCCTACTATGGGCTCCACAAACCATTGCGGTCGAACAAACTGAGCCTGTACAAAACGTTCATAAGACCGGTTGTTCTCTACGGGCATGAAACATGGACAATGCTCGAGGAGCATTCGGAAGGAGTTTTCGAACGACGGGTACTGAGGACGATCTTTGGCGGTATATAGGAGAACGGAATATGGAGGGGAAGAATGAACCATGAGCTCGCGCAACTCTACGGTGAACCCAGTATTCAGAAGGTGGCTAAAGCTGGAATTATACGCTGGGCGAGCATGTTGCAAAAATGCCGGACAACTACCCTGCGAAGATGGTAGACCAGGTGGAGCTAGATCTGGCATAGAGTACACGGTGTCCCAGGGATTGAAGAGCGGCAGCAAATAACCGAGTGAATTGAAGAAACTTTGTAAATCAGGCCATGTCATTATCACGGAATGCCAAATAAATAAATAAATAATAAGCCAGTAGAAATTATAAACATGTATTTTGTTTTCGAAAACTTTAAGTTTTTGGCAAATCTGTTTCAACAAATAATAAAGTGAGAATGAGAAAGGCTCGGTCTCACCTCTAGATGGATTAATTCGTTTTTTTTAGATCTGGCTAGTCTAAATGAACATTGTTGTTTTATTTTCGTTTTGTTACATGTAAAAACACTCTTAAGATAGTATCAATATTATATATTCTACTATATAAAAATGGAATTTCGTAACGCTTGATCTTATTGATATTATTCCCTCCGTCTCTGTGGTGTACAGTAATCACCATCATTTAAAATCGTTCTAAATCACAAAAATAAGCGGTGGCATGTAGGTTTTTTCACAGGAAAATGTTCGCTGATGTTAAGGAAAGACATTTGAGAAAAAATAATTAGTAACTGGTTACTACAATTTGAGATATTATTCACAAAACTACGTTAAACATGCAAAATTATGACTTTTTAAGCTGAATTTGCCTCTAAATCAAAATTCAAAGCGATGACATGTGATTCTTTTTTCATTAAAATGTTTGTTAACGTTCAGGAAAGACATTCGAAGAAAAATAAATTGTATCTGATTACTAAAACTTGAGATATTATTCACAAAACTACGTAAAACATGCAAAATTTTGACATTCTGTGCTAAATTTGCCTCTAAATCAAAATTCAAAGCGATGACATATGGTTCTATTTCGAATTCTTTTTATGTCCAAGGTTATCAAGGTTAGCAAAGGGGGTGGCAAAAAATAAATAACACCGAGACGAAAAAAAAAGAAATATCTTTGATCAAAGTTTGTGTGCAAGTTATGACGTTTGTAACTTGCACTCAAATAAATGTTGAAAAATAACACTTTAGTATGATTATTATTTATTTCGCTTGCCTTCCGACGCCCCTCTCGCTGTCACCTGACTTGTTTGTTGCTAAATTAAGCATTTATGCTGTCGGGAAACCAATGAAATGAACAAAACGGTTTGAGCTTTTTTTTCTTCCCCTTCCAATATTCAAGATTTCTGAAGCACCCCCCCCCCTTCCCCTTCAGGGGGTGACATAAAATGAAAATAAAATTTGTAACGGCCTTATGTGGATTAAAACGTTAGCTTCTTCTCAGACGTGTTCCTTGGACACCAACAAACATTTTTGTTATAAAAATTCACATGGTATCCCTTTAGATCTGATTATATGGGTGAACTAAGCATGAATGGTCATGCTAAATTCTTCTTTGAGTGCCGGCAATTGGAGCTTTAAGCCGCCATGCTCGCGGTTGCGCGCCAACTGCATTATTGGAACTCTGGCTACAAAACCGCTCCACAGAAAGGCGCCCATCCTCGAAGTAATCTTGGCTGTGTGTACGGCAAATGGTGGCAGGATAGAAGATAGGTACCAGATTCTGGAAGTACCGAAAGTGTTAAGCACAGTTACCTTTTGATGCAAAGATAGGCAGAGCGACGACTGCAACCATAACAATTGTGAAAATTTTCCAACCACAGCGTTCCAATTCAACGATGTCATCGGCCGGATCGAGTTGGCGAAAATAACACCCAATATTTTAACCGTGCTAGATGTTTGCAGCCACTGAACATTTATTTGGTTTTCTTCATAGTAACCCACGTCGATTGCAACAGTTTTGCGCACGTTTAATTTGGCGCCAGCAACTAGCACAAACCGAACAAACAGCTCATTCATTGCTTCGATTTGTTCAGGCGAGGTAACGATCACGCTGATATCGTCTGCATAAGCAACCAGTAGATCATTCCCGCATGCTTGTTCGAGTCGGCACACCAGTGGATGAAGATATAGCACGAAGAGGTGCATAGACAACGGGTCCCTTTGCCGAACCGAACGTTGTATGTCAATCGACCGTTAGAGATGTCCGTTAACAAGCAGTCGAGAGCTGGAGCGTTGAGCGATCTGGGAGAGCAGTGTGACGAGGCGTTCGTTGAAGCCGAGTGAACGCATGGTTTTAAAGAGAAAGGAGTGCCGGACTCGATCAAAAGCATGGTCCAAGTCTAAGCTAACAAGTTCCCCGGCGCGACGATGATGCCGGAGACTGGCTATCCTATCTTTCAAAGCGAGAGTTGCCTGAAAGCTATTTCGCTCTGAGTTTGAACATTTCTGTCCGTCGCTCAGTATATGGTGGTATCGCATCACATCCTCCAGTCGGGTTTTGCGGATGCGAGAAAACAACTTGTAGTCCGTGTTCAAAAGCGAGATGGGGCGATACGAGCGGGCCGTGCCATCGCCACCCTTCTTCTTTACTAGGACGATGATGCCGTCTACGAAAGTTGTGGGGAAGTTGCCAGAAAGAGCGTCATTCATCACAAGATTGAGTTCCCGGTGGATAACGTCGAACATGCGGTGGTAGAACTCTTTTGCGAGACCGTCGGAACCGGGCGATTTTCGTGACGCGCTCGCTCGTATTGCGGCGAGAATCTCTAGCGTAGTTATCTCACTCGTACAGGCTTCGTTAATCACGTCGTTGGGTGGTATTACGTTTTCGCAGACGAGCGTGTCGTCGTTCGGCAGAGCTGCATGCCACCACGGGTCGACGTGTGGCGATCGTCGAGGGCGCACAATACAGGTGTGACCACTGACAGTACCGAATAGTCCCGGACCAGCAGCGGGAGGTCGCCTAGGGGTGGTGAGCGTCGGACCAGGGACAGTCGACTCCTCGCAAAAGCCACAATCACCCGGAAGCACCTCTGACGGAGCGAATAGAGCCGCTCCCAACACCCAAAAGCCCATCGGGACTGATGCGAGTAAGGTCCCGATTATGGCAACTGGCAGCGTAGTGAACGGATATGAGCTGGATTTCGGAATGGTACCGCATCCTCGGGCTGGCACCTGCATCGAGCTCCCTTAGTAAAGTCGTGTGACAACGGCTTGAAATGGCGAGGTGGTACCCGGTGCAGGGGTCTCTGTCCCATAAAACCTGGCAGGCCTTCCAGTACGTTCCGAGTCTATTGCCTGGTGGGAATCAGGCAGGAGTAGGATCAGATGGTTGTTCCTGACTTGCGCCGGTCGGTGGAGTCATAGTTGCCCATAAGGCGCTATGACTGCTTACCCTAGCCATGACCTCACTGCTTCGGCATAGACCACCATGGGACCACATAGGCGACTACTCCACCATGGACAAGGATAGCGGCTGGAAGGGGGACCCATATAACATCAAGATGAACACATTCAAAACGAAAGAGACGAGTGCGGAGGGATTACAAAATCCCTTCGCAAGAGGTGGCATCCAGCGGTCTCCGCAGAAGAAGGCTGAGACGGATGCGGCGAAGTCTGGAGGTGGAAAAACGGCGAATCCGTCGGTGTCCACACCAGACATCTCGGTAGACGGTCCCTTGCTAGTCAAGGCCGTCGAAAGGTGTATGGATACGCGGCCAAGAGTGGCGGCGCTGTCTGAACAACTCGATGCCATAATCGAGTTCTTGGCGAACAGGCGAAACATCGCTGGCGACCTGAAGCAGAGCCTCTTCCTGCTTCGGAGCACCATTGATGAAGCCAGAAAGGAGCACGAAGAACTCGTAGCTCGGGTGAAGGCGGCCGAGAAAGCGGCCAGGACCGGAAGGGCGACTGCATCTAAAGAGGTGCAGACAGACGCCCCCTCGTTCGCGTCGGTCTGCTCCACGGGGCAGGTCGCTAAGCGAACGAGGCAGTCCCCGGGGGAAACGGCCCCCGGGAACACCAAGAAACGATTGGTCGTGCTACTCCCACGGGAACACACGCCAACTGGTTCAAGGTCCACCGCGGAAAAGGCACAGGTGGAGGCTACGGGCAACCCTTGGACTACCGTAGAGGGTAGGAAGCGTCGGGAAGGTGCGACGCGACATGATGGCGGAGCGGCCAGAGGACCAAAAAAGGTCAAAAAGGCGCGGAGTAGGGGAGATGCCCTCATACTCAAGACGGATGGGTCGAAGTTCTCAGAAGTCTTGAAAAAGATGAGGGGGGAAACCCAGCTCAAGGATCTGGGGGCAGATGTGCGGAGTATCCGCCGATCTCGCACTGGCGAGATGATACTTGAGCTCCGGAAGGACGCCAAGAACGAGGGGGCTACCTACAAAACGGTAGCTGAAAAGGTCCTAGGGAAGGAGGTGCAAGTGCGGGCACTCACCTCAGAAGTGACTCTCCAGCTTAAAAACCTGGACGAAATCACTGAGGGGTGCGACATTGCACAAGCCCTCAAAGCGAAGTGCGGGGTGGAGGTGGCTAAGGAGTCAATCCGCCTCCGCAAAGGTCCGGCGGGGACCCAGATAGCTACCTTCCGACTACCGTCGGCAGACGCTAACCTGGCCCTGAAAGAGGGCAAGTTGAAGGTCGGCTGGTCTGTATGTCCTCTGGGCATACTTCAGCAACCAGACATTTGCTTCCGGTGCTTCGAGGGCGGACATAAGTCCTGGACCTGCAAGAGGCCCGATATGAGCCAGCTGTGCAGGCGATGTGGAGGTGCAGGCCATAAAGCAAAGGACTGTGGGGAGTCTCCCAAGTGCATGGTATGTTCCGGGAAACGGGACGCCAAACACTTTATGGGAGGCCCCAGGTGCCCAGCCGGTAAGCCGGCTGCGAAACCACGGGCGTAAGGGTGACTCAACTGAACCTGAACCATTGCTTCGCGGCTCAGCAGCTGCTACACCAAGCAGCCACTGAGTCGTTGTCGGACATCGCCGTCATATCGGATCCCTACCGCATCCCTCCCGGAAACGGTAACTGGGTTGCGGATGAGTCCAGTTTGGCGGCCATATGTATGACGAGCAAGTTCCCGGTTCAGGAGGTTGTCTCAACCTCAGAAGAAGGGTACGTAGTTGCTAAGGTGAACGGAGTGTTCTACTGCAGTTGCTATGCTCCGCCACGTTGGTCTACCGAAAGGTTCACCCAGATGGTCGACCTCCTATCCATGGAGCTAACGGGCCTAACGCCGTTGGTGGTGGCGGGCGACTTCAACGCTTGGGCTGTTGAGTGGGGAAGTCGCTCCACGAACCAGAGGGGCCAGATCCTGTTGGGGGCTTTTGCAAAGCTCAACCTTGATCTGGCCAACGTTGGGAACAAAAGTACATTTAGCAGAAATGGTGCGGAGTCGATCATCGACGTGACGTTCTCCAGCCCAGGACTGATCAAGAACTGGAGGGTAGACGATGGCTACACTAATAGCGACCACCAGGCGGTCTGTTTTAGTGTAGACAACAACGAGAGGCGGCAAGCGACGGGTAGAGCCAACACTCCGACCGTTCGCGGGTGGAAGACATCGCACTTTGATGCCGAGGTATTCGAAGAGGCAATGAGAAGGGAGCGCGAGGGGGGCAGTTGGCTCCGCCCGACTGCTGACCAACTAGTTGCTATGCTATCGCGGGCGTGCGACGCCATGGCCAAGACTAAAGGCGCGCTGGCGCCTGCAGAGCGATCACCAGCGATGCTGGAGCGTATCATCGAGGGACTCTTTCCACGCCACGAGCCAAGTCCTTGGCCTCCGGCGGTCGAGTCTCACGTCCGACGTTCCAGTATCTCAGACATAGACCAGAGATGGTCGGCCAACCTGCCGAGCATCCAAACCGTGAGCGACGACAGCCGTGTCGAGGCAGGGGAGGAGGCAAGGGTTACGAATGAGGAAGTCATCGTGATCGCCAAATCCCTAAAGGTGAGCAAGGCACCGGGACCGGATGGTATCCCTAACCTGGCGATCAGGCTGGCGATAAAAACGGCCCCCGGGCTGTTCAGGGCAGTCATGCAGAGGTGCCTGGATGACTGTCTCTTTCCGGACAGGTGGAAGCGGCAAAGACTGGTCTTATTGCCGAAGGCTGGCAAACCGCCAGGGGACATATAGGCCATAGGCCTATCTGCCTGCTGGACACCGCGGGCAAGGTGCTTGAGAGGATCATCCTCAACAGACTGGTGAGGTACACGGAGGGTGTACACGGTCTGGCAAGTAACCAGTTCGGCTTCCGGAAGGGCAGGTCCACGCTGGACGCAATCTCTTCCGTCATCAAGACGGCGGAGGTAGAAATCCAGCGCAAGAGAAGGGGAATACGCTACTGCGCAATCGTCACGCTCGACGTGAAGAATGCGTTCAATAGTGCCAGTTGGGACTCCATAGCGCTCGCGCTCAGGAGCATTAATGTACCGGTGTCGCTGTACAAGATTCTGGAAAATTATTTCCAGAATCGAGTACTTGTTTACGACACAGAGGAGGGTCGGAAGTGTGTCCCAATAACCGCAGGAGTTCCGCAAGGTTCTATCCTGGGCCCGGTGTTGGGGAATGTCATGTATGACGGAGTGTTAAAACTCAAGTTCCCTGTAGGGGTTGTGATCGTCGGCTTTGCAGACGACATAACGCTGGAGGTTTACGGCGAGTCTATCGAGGAGGTCGAGTTGACGGCCGCGCACTGTATACGCAAGGTCGAGGACTGGATGCGCTCCAGGAAACTGGAGCTCGCGCATCATAAGACGGAGGTCACGGTTGTGAACAACCGTAAATCGGAGCAACAGGCGGTGGTCAGAGTCGGAGACTGCACCATCACCTCGAAGCGATCCCTGAAGCTCTTGGGGGTTATGGTGGACGACAAGCTCACGTTCGGGAGTCACGTCGACTATGCCTGTAAGAGGGCCTCATCGGCTATTGCAGCACTATCTCGTATGATGTCCAATAGCTCAGCGGTTTATGGCAGCAAGCAAAGACTTCTTGCCAGCGTGGTTTCGTCCATACTTAGGTATGGTGGGCCAGTGTGGTCCAGAGCGCTAGGACTAACAGTTACCGTGATAAACTGGAAAGTACCTACAGGCTCATGTGCCTGAGAGTTGCGAGTGCGTATCGTACGGTGTCATACGATGCAATATGTGTCTTGTCCGGCATGATGCCTATCAGCATCGCCATCAAGGAGGACAGAGAGTGTTTCGACCAACGTGACACAAGGGGCATACGAGGTACCAGAAGGTCATTCTCGATGCTCCGCTGGCAGCGGGAATGGTCCAACTCCACAAAGGGCAGATGGACGCACCGACTCATACCGGAGATATCCGGCTGGGTCGGGAGACGACATGGTGAAGTGAACTTCCACCTGACACAAATCCTGTCAGGCCATGGTTGTTCAGGCAATATCTGCACAGGTTCGGACACGCGGTGTCCCCCATGTGTCCCGAGTGCGTGGAGGAGGAGGAGACTACTGAGCATGTCTTCTTCGTATGCCCCCGTTTCGTAAGAGCGAGGAGCAACATGATGGCTGTGAGCGGGCCTGGCACTACTCCGGACAATCTAGTCCGGAGGATGTGCGACGACCCGGACATCTGGAACGCGCTCTGTGCGGCCGCCTCTCAGATTGTTCTGGAGCTGCAACGTGTGTGGCGGGTCAACCACCAACACGCCAGTGGTAGCTAATTACCAGTCTCCAGGTAGTTAGCTAGGAGGTTATAAGAGTAAAGAGGGTGCATCACGCACAAAAGCCACTTCCCGACGTAATACTTAACCGTCGTTCCGGGAAGACCAGGGCTGGAGACTGGAGGGGTTTTAGTGGGTCGGGACAGGGATAAGTAGGTGTCTGGGGGAGTGTAACTACCCCAGCATCTCTCCCCTAGTCTCATCCCCACACCCTGAGTTCTCTTCTCAGGTGTCTGTTTGCAGATTTCCCCGCCACCTTTAAAAAAAAAAAAAAAAGGCGGTCTGTTATAGTGTAGACAACAACGAGAGGCGGCAAGCGACGGGTAGAGCCAACACTCCGACCGTTCGCGGGTGGAAGACATCGCAGTTTGATGCCGAGGTATTCGAAGAGGCAATGAGAAGGGAGCGCGAGGAGGGCAGTTGGCTCCGCCCGACTGCTGACCAACTAGTTGCTATGCTATCGCGAGCGTGCGACGCCACCATGCCTAGGACTCGCCAACCTAGGAATGGAAAGCCACCGGTTTACTGGTGGACGGACGCGATAGCCGACCTTCGCAGTGCGTGCCTCCGTGCAAGACGGAGGATGCAGCGTGCGCGAAACGAAGAAGAGAGGACAGAGCGCCGCGCAGCATCCAGTTCGGCAAGATCGATGCTAAAGAGTGCGATAAAGGCCAGCAAGAGGGCCTGCTTCGATAGGCTATGTGCGAGTGCCAATACAAATCCGTGGGGTGACGCCTACAGGATCGTAATGGCCAAAACTAAAGGCGCGCTGGCGCCTGCAGAGCGATCACCAGCGATGCTGGAGCGTATCATCGAGGGACTCTTTCCACGCCACGAGCCAAGTCCTTGGCCTCCGACGTTCGAGTCTCACGTCCGACGTTCCAGTATCTCAGACATAGACCAGAGATGGTCGGCCAACCTGCCGAGCATCCAATCCGTGAGCGACGACAGCCGTGTCGAGGCAGGGGAGGAGGCAAGGGTTACGAATGAGGAACTCATCGTGATCGCCAAATCCCTAAAGGTGAGCAAGGCACCGGGACCGGATGGTATCCCTAACCTGGCGATCAGGCTGGCGGTAAAAACGGCCCCCGGGCTGTTCAGGGCAGTCATGCAGAGGTGCCTGGATGACTGTCTCTTTCCGGACAGGTGGAAGCGGCAGAGACTGGTCTTATTGCCGAAGGCTGGCAAACCGCCAGGGGACCCATCGGCATATAGGCCTATCTGCCTGCTGGACACCGCGGGCAAGGTGCTTGAGAGGATCATCCTCAACAGACTGGTGAGGTACACGGAGGGTGTACACGGTCTGGCAAGTAACCAGTTCGGCTTCCGGAAGGGCAGGTTCACGCTGGACGCAACCTCTTCCGTCATCAAGACGGCGGAGGTAGCAATCCAGCGCAAGAGAAGGGGAATACGCTACTGCGCAATCGTCACGCTCGACGTGAAGAATGCGTTCAATAGTGCCAGTTGGGACTCCATAGCGCTCGCGCTCAGGAGCATCCATGTACCGGTGTCGCTGTACAAGATTCTGGAAAATTATTTCCAGAATCGAGTACTTGTTTACGACACGGAGGAGGGTCAGAAGTGCGTCCCAATTACCGCAGGAGCTCCGCAAGGTTCTATCCTGGGCCCGGTGTTGTGGAATGTCATGTATGACGGAGTGTTGAAACTCAAGTTCCCTGTAGGGGTTGTGATCGTCGGCTCTGCAGACGACATAACGCTGGAGGTTTACGGCGAGTCTATCGAGGAGGTCGAGTTGACGGCCGCGCACTGTATACGCAAGGTCGAGGACTGGATGCGCTCCAGGAAACTGGAGCTCGCGCATCATAAGACGGAGGTCACGGTTGTGAACAACCGAACAACCGTAAATCGGAGCAACAGGCGGTGGTCAGAGTCGGAGACTGCACCATCACCTCGAAGCGATCCCTGAAGCTCTTGGGGGTTATGGTGGACGACAAGCTCACGTTCGGGAGTCACGTCGACTATGCCTGTAAGAGGGCCTCATCGGCTATTGCAGCACTATCTCGTATGATGTCCAATAGCTCAGCGGTTTATGGCAGCAAGCGAAAACTTCTTGCCAGCGTGGTTTCGTCCATACTTAGGTATGGTGGGCCAGTGTGGTCCAGAGCGCTAGGTACTAACAGTTACCGTGGTAAACTGGAAAGTACCTACAGGCTCATGTGCCTGAGAGTTGCGAGTGCGTATCGTACGGTGTCATACGATGCAATCTGTGTCTTGTCCGGCATGATGCCTATCAGCATCGCCATCAAGGAGGACAGAGAGTGTTTCGACCAACGTGACACAAGGGGCATACGAGGTACCAGAAGGTCATTCTCGATGCTCCGCTGGCAGCGGGAATGGTCCAACTCCACAAAGGGCAGATGGACGCACCGACTCATACTGAAGATATCCGGCTGGGTCGGGAGACGACATGGTGAAGTGAATTTCCACCTGACACAAATCCTGTCAGGCCATGGTTGTTTCAGGCAATATCTGCACAGGTTCGGACACGCGGTGTCCCCCATGTGTCCCGAGTGCGTGGAGGAGGAGGAGACTGCTAAGCATGTCTTCTTCGTATGCGCCCGTTTCGTAAGAGCGAGGAGCAACATGATGGCTGTGAGCGGGCCTGGCACTACTCCGGACAATCTAGTCCGGAGGATGTGCGACGACTCGGACATCTGGAACGCGGTCTGTGCGGCCGCCTCTCAGATTGTTCTGGAGCTGCAACGTGTGTGGCGGGTCAACCACCAACACGCCAGTGGTAGCTAATTACCAGTCTCTAGGTAGTTAGCTAGGAGGTTATAAGAGTAAAGAGGGTGCATCACGCACAAAGGCCACTCCTCGACGTAATACTTAACCGTCGTTCCGGGAAGACCAGGGCTGGAGACTGGAGGGGTTTTAGTGGGTCGGGACAGGGATCAGTAGGTGCCTGGGCGAGTGTAACTACCCCAGCATCTCTCACCCAGTCTCATCCCCACACCCTGAGTTCTCTTCTCAGGTGTCTGTTTGCAGATTTCCCCGCCACCTTTAAAAAAAAAACAGGAGGGTTGTGTGCAAAGCCACGACCGCAAGGTTGAAGTAGAATACTTTTACAGGAAAGATAACCCGGCTGCTTGCGTGTCAGTCATTTTTTCTAGTAAATAAACGTTGACTAATCAGATCAATCGAATTTTGCGCTTCAACAAGGATTGAACATTTTCAATAATATAGTAAGTTGCTTGTCATGATTGGGGCTTGACAATTTTAAAATTTTGAGATGAAATTTTTTCGGATGTCGTGCTCATGACTGAAGGAAAAGATAATTCAGTACGTTTTGAGATACGGAGATGAAGTAAAATTTATAACTTTTACAAATTTAAAAACGTGAATTAACTTATTAGAAAATATTAACTCTTCAATCAAGTTTTTATTTCATTCTGAAAAGGACAATTTGTTGTTCATTTTAATATCGGATAAGATGCCGATCACATCTTTGCGTTATCAATGACAGTGCGAATAAAGTATTCCTTGTGATAAAATAAACAGTGAAAAGCTCACTCAAAACTAGACGGCTCACGTGTTGTCAAAATGAGTTAACTTTTCATTGAATGCATTTACTAGTACCCGCTATCGCACAGAGACTGTATTTCACTAAAATGCCTCACTGCATCAGCTGCTATCGATGCTGATACCCGCTGCAACTGCTACGCTATCCGTAGCCATGCTACAGTTGTGGCCGCTATACGCTGCCATTGGTATCCACTATCCCTACTTCAGCTGCTATCGTTGCTGGAATCCACTGCAACTAGTGCACTATCCTTTGCTACGCTACAGCTGTGGCCTCTTTCCGCCATCGCTGGTATCCATTGCACTGCTAGTGCTGCTGCTAAGGGAGGGCGACTGCTGTTGTCGCTGTCTAGAACTATAATGAGTCGCTTCGTCTGAAACAGGCTCTTATATAGCCTAAATAGCATGTTTTAAATGGCAAGGTACATGATTCTGTCGACCGTGCTTGGGAAGCAAGCATATAACGACCAATCAGAGGTCGAATTTTTCGTTTTGACAAGGCTTGACTATTTTCAATAGTACAATAGTGTGAATAATAAAATTACAATTATCTTATTTTGGGAAGAATCTTAGAAGATTTTCCAATCTATTGCTGCAAGAACGAAGGAAACCCATCGAATACTAACCGATTTATTAGCATTTGAAATTGGACATATTTTTCCCTTTTTTCGGTTTTAGATTTTCATTTCACATCCCTATGTAGCCGAACTTCCTGAGAGAAGTATTCTACTTCAAAAAAAAAAACGTGTCGTCGTCAGCTTCTTCTGCTCTTTCTTCCTCGGAGTATAAATGGGAGAAATAGTCGACCATGTGCGCCTCGATGGCCTGGGGCTGGTCGATGGTTTCGTTCTGTTCGGTTTGCAGAGAGGATATGATGGTTCGTTTTCTACTCCGTTCTCCCAGTTGATAAACAGAGATAGGTTCTCCAGCCAGGTACGTTTCGTTGATGCGCATAAACATATGTGAGAAGTTACGCTGTAGTGCCAGCATCTCACCTTTAAGCTGATTTATAGTTTGTAGCATCGCTGGATTCTGGTAGTAGCCATCGTATGCTAGCCGTAATTCGAAGTAGAGCCGCTGGTATTCGTTGTGGAAATCATCAAAAACTGCTCGCGACTTCCATTTGAAGAAAGATTTGGTTTTGGGCTTAGCATACGACAGCCACCATTTCATCCAAGATGCGTAGTTTCGGCGCTGGCGGGTCCAATATTGCCACCGATATTGGAAGTCCGCCACATTTTCATCGGTCAGCAAATGACGACGAAGGGACCAGAAACCACGGCCGTGCTCTCGGCCGAGGTGGGGAAGACATAGACGGAGTGTGAGTGCTTTGTGGTCGGAGAAAGAGCAGACGTGAGCATGTGCTGTTCGGAGATAATCGCGCAGCCCAGTACTTACGTAAATACGATCGAGGCGGGATCGTGCATTTCTGTTTATAAACGTGAAGCCGGTATCTCTTGGGCAGAGTATTTCCCACACGTCGTGGAGCTGTAGTTGTTGTACGGCTGTCCTGAGCAACAGACTTGTGTTTTGACTGGATGAGTCGCAGGGGCGAAGTACGCAGTTAAAATCGCCCATCAAAATTACGTGCTCAGTGCGATTTCGAAGGTAGTAGGCCAGTCTGCTGTTGAAAAACTCCTCCCGAGCTGCTCGCAACGCAGTTCCAGAAGGGGCATATACGTTGACGATAGTGACATCTTGCACTCGTAAGGCAATCAGTCTACCGTCCAAGCTTTTTTCGACGTGTGAGTGCGTAATGTGTGGTTTAAGCGCGATTGCCGTACCTCTTCTTGCGTGATCTACATTTGCGTCAACTACAAACCCCGGCAATGATAGCTGGTCATTTTCCACTTCTTGCAGACATACAATGTCCAGGTCTTGGCTATTTTCGAAAGTTTGCAGAGCGTTTACCTTCGTTGGACTCGTAATGGTGTTAATGTTGATGGAAGCGACGTTGTAGGATGTAAAAGCCATAAAGAAATTAAAACTCCTCCATTCCATCGTCTTCGTCATCGTGGCGGGCCTTTTTTGTGATTATTTGTCTCCCACGGCTTAGCTTGCTGCTCGTGGATGTGGAAGATGCATCTGTCTCATTGCCATTTGTCGATTTGCTGGTGCTACGCTAGCACAGATCCAGAGAGTTGAGAACGATACTCTGCATTGGAGTGGTGAGCAGTCTGGTCGATGTTGATGGTTTTACCGTGGGTTGTATCTGTTGAGAGGATGGTACTACCGTAGCCAGCTGGCTGGTGGTATGCGTTCCGGATCCTGACGGCACAATTTGGCTCGAGGGTTGTGTCAGTTCAGGATAGTTTCCTGAGGTTACTGGTGGTGGTAGTTGTTGTAGTGGTTGTGCTGACTTCTGAGTAACTGGTTTTGTTTTGAACGGTTTCATCGCTACTGGCTTCACCGTGGTAGGTTTTCTCATATTCTGCTGTTGTTTTGGACCCATTTCTTAAGCGACGTTAAGGTAGCTCTTCTGGACCAATAGCTTTTTGTTTTGGACACACGAGATGCCCGTGTGTGTCTGCTCGTGACAGTGACGACACGATTGCAGTTGCCTTTTGTAGGTAAAGTAAGCCTGCGCTCCGTCGATGGTAGCCCACCATTCTATATCCCGCGATACCACCATACGGGCAGACCAGATACCGAGCGGGATGCCTACATACTCATGCCCTCCCCCAAAGTCAGCTCACGGATCGAGATCACTTCGCCATATCGCTTCAGAAAATCTACGATTTTTTCTTCGGTCACATTTTCGGGAAGATCCCACACCCGCACTTGTACACTTCCATCTTCCATAGTTATGCGAAGTTTGTATTTTTTACCACTAAACTCCACTTCATGTTTATCGTCGTGCTCTTCGACCACTTTTTGGGCCAGGGCAAGGTCAGCGACCTTCGCAAAGGCGCATGACTCACCTCTGTGGCACTGTAGTCTAAGCACATCTTCTCTCTTCGGACAAAGTACTGTAAGGCAAAATTCGTATATCTTTTCAAACGACGGCTTCAGCGGTAGATTTGAATAGTCAATTCTAAATATATTTTCGCGCCTCATTGCGGACAAATTCCTGCGCGACGCGGCCGGGTGACGCTCGGTCAATAGCAAAAACTTAAAACGCCTTGTTCTCTGATAGGGCACTCGATAAAACACGTCTACACGTCTCAGAGGTTGAGCGAATTGTGATATTATTCACCTTGATTGAGACACCCCATATGGAGGAATACTTCTTGGGATTAAAAAGTGACATTCTTTCTATCGTATTAACTTCCCCTCGATGCTACGAAGCTGCCACATGTCAAATGACAATACAAGGTAAGACCTTTGTATTACCTCAATCTATATTCCCCCCAGAGCACAGGTTGGGCAACTGGTGCTCTTTGATTTGATAGAACTTCTTCTCTCACCACGTTTGATTTTGGGAGACTTCAACTCTTATGGCGTGGCTTGAATTCTGCCCACAACGCATATCACCTGACGAAGCCGTCAGTTACCCTATATATATTAAATACGGGTCAATTTTTTTGATATTGATATGTCAAATGAATTGAAAGTCTGAGAATAATAATAGAATCTATTAGATTCTAATATTATTTTGAGGCGGGGCTTACCGAATGGAAATTGACTCCGGAATGCACTGCAAGTACTCAGTCATTCTGCAAAGGGTCTTTGGAAGGTCGGTAGAGCTAACACCTTCTAGGTTCCGAAAACAAGACAGACGCAGAAACAAGAATCAACAGCATTGTCTTTTTTTTCACCCTATCACTGCCAGACAGTGGAATCTAGAAGGTCATACATACATACTTTAACTCTCATGGCGTGGCTTGGGGTTCCCGTTACAATGATAACAGCTCCTCTTTGATCTATAACCTTCGACATGACAGTTTCGAACAACGGTGAAATGACACGTGTTCCAAAACCTCCAACACGTCCAAGTGCTTTGGATCTATCCCTCTATTCGACGTCGTCTGGATTACACATTGAAGGTGATCATTGATCCTCACGGTAGACCAATTGATATTCCGTATGACCTCACACGGAACATCGAGTGAAAGTTATACGAGGAAAGAAGCTGTTGATTCGATTCAACATCTTCTACCATTTGAAAAATACAACCTCCTCGCAGGTTTGCTTCTTGACGCCGCGTTGCAAGCCCAAACGAAGAAATATCCCTGCGTAACGATCAAGGAACGGCCTACCAATCCGTGGTGGGACAATGGCGACAATATATTTCGGTATTCGGAGCTTGATGCCGAGCTTAAAAGCTTGACTAAAGCAAAGAAACGCGGATATTGGCGTTGGTTCGTAAACGAGACGTCGAGGGAGACATTGATGAGTACTCTTTGGAATACAGCCCGAAGAATGCGAAATCGTATAATGGTCAATGAAAGCGAGGAGTCTTCAAGTCCTGGAGCAAAACCTCGTACCGCAGGATTAGAGGTAGGTGAAAGTGATCGCCATCCAAAAACCGGGAAAACTAGCCTCTGATCACAGCCCTCATAGGCCGATTGCAATGCTATCCTGTATCTGGAAATTGGTGGAAAAAATGATACTCCGTCGTTTAGACCATTGGGTCGAATCAAATGGTCTACTTTCAGATATTCAGTTTAGCTTCCGCCGTGGGACCAAAATGACGAATGATTGTCTTGCGTTGCTTTCAATAGATATTCAGCTGGCGTATGTTCACAAAAAACAAATGACGTCTGTGTTCTTGGACATTAAGGGGGCTTTTGATTCCGTTTCTATTGACATTCTTTCGGGTAAACTTCACCGACAAGGATTTTCTCCAATTTTGCACACGTTTTGGCAACTTTTCGCATTAGCTACATGGGTCTTCCCCAAGGTTCATGTTTAAGCACCCTTCCTTGCAACTTTTATGTAACTGCCATCGACAAATATCTGGCAAATTCATGCACGAAAAGACAACTTGCAGACGACAGCGTGGTCTCTGTTACAGGAGCCAATCAGCCAAGCTGCCAATTTGCAAGGACCATTGCAAGATACCTTGGACAATTTGTCTGCTTTAGCTCTACAGCTAGGTATCAAATTCTCTCCGGAAAAGACTGTGAAAGTAGTTTTTCTAGGAAGCATGAACCTGCTCAGCTCCAGCCACAATTAATGAGTAAAATGATTTAAGTTTTGGTACACAAGTATCTTGGTGTCTGAATTGAGAGAATTTTCTTTTCACCCAGGAGACCAATCAACGATATTGTCTGTAATTGAGTACGGGTGTTTCTGTTTCCGCTCCGCAGCAAACACACATTTGATCAAACTGGAGCGAATACAATTGTTGTCGGCAGTGTAGATGAAATTTAGGTTTAATAAGAAGACTCCCACTCGTTCAGTAGTGAGAGTTTAATTATAAATTCCTAATTGGGAAATTAGGACAAAATATTAGAAACGGCGATTTGCTTGACAAAATTAATTACCTTTAGTATTTCACACTGTGGCAACGATATAGGTTGCGGCGCTTTTCAGGCCTTGTTGTAGCGAAATATTCCTACATGTGATAATTGTATAACTTATTTTAAATAAAAGATGTTCGCAATATAGCTACCTTGATGAGTATAAGTGAATATAATATGTTCCTTGCTTAGTAACTTTAACTAACTTAGTAACAATAATCATGAGAAAACTATTTAGAAATCAATTAGAACTGGCTATCTCGAGTATCGGCAAACGTGTAAGGCGACATCCATAAATTACGTAGCGCGAAAAAACCCGATTTTTGGACTGCCAACACCTACTCCCCCATAAAAATTACGTAACGCTGAAGAAGGATTACCTTGATAAAAATGCTCATTTTTGGAGAGTCTCTCCAGGGATTGTTCGTTACGTAACACTGAACGCACCTCTCCCCCTCCCCTGTGTAACAAGTTGTAACGCTCAAGGATACCCCCTCTCCCCCCTATGAGCGTTACGTAATTTATGGATGCCGCCCAATCAACTCACTGGATAAACGGTCTTTGTCTTCTCCAAGTGATGCCATGTCCACTGGCGCTAACGTTCCCTTGAGTGGACACGGGTGTGGTGTTTGCGATCAGTCGTCAAGACCGTCAGTCAAAGGTACGGGAGTCTTCCTAGTTCCCTGAAGGGCGCAGGCAACAACAATATCGTTGTTTGCGTATCGCCTTAGGTTGCTTGCAGTCGACCCATACAATGAGTTTGGAGGTCTTATCAGGAGTTCTACCGAACGACAAGGACACGTTAAGACCCCGGATCAGGAAACAGCAACCAGACCCGCACGATACTCTCAGAACCCGAGGGAGACAACTCAATATGCCAGTCCGTAACATCTTGGCTTAGCAGCGGAACATATTGCATATGCTGCTCACCTATGGCAATGGAAAACCATCAAACAAAAAACCAGTGCTTCCAATGAAAAACATCCTAGTTTTAATTTCGATTTAATTTCAGCTCGTAGTCGGCAGCGAGGATAGAATATTTGATTTAGTTATTAAGATACTTTAGAGAGTAAGACACAAGATATAATTGACGCCGATAAACATAAATTTGTATTTTGCCGTGTCGAATAAATGATAGATGAAGAAAAAACAAATCAATATTAAGTATCAATAACTTGAGAAAAAGTCAATATTTGATAAGTCATAAAATTTTACAACTATTCTCTTAGAATTGGTACTCAGGCAACCTCAACGATTTTTGATTTGAAACGCAATCTTTGTGTTGGGTCAAAGTATTTGCTACATACGTGGTTTATCCGATCGTAGCAACCGAAGACCATCTTCGGAATTCGATCTAATAATTTTCAATTATTTACCCAAATCCGATGGTGAATAAGCTAAAGGAGCTTGATACTCTTTCTCTTCAATTGAATTGTTTGGAGGAAACGACTCCCGTGACCTCTTCAGCTGTATCGTGTCCTTACCATTTGGCTGGCAGCCACAACTATAACAATAACAATAATTTTAGATCAACAAGTTTCCCGTGTGATGGATGTTATTTTAAGCATTTGTGTTTTCAAAATCAGTGACGCTCAGAGAAAGAAAAAACAACGCCAGTAGTCAATGAAGTTTTGATTTATGCTCAAAATTTCAACAGGATGCGCAGTGCACTCAAAATTAATCACATTAATAACAGAATAAGTGGATGTTCATACTCAATCACCCTAGCAACGGAAACGAACTGGAACGAAGATATTAAAAGTGAAGAAGTTTTCAACAGTTCCTTTAATGTGTTCGGGAGCGATCGTGATTTATTACTATCTGATAAGAAATCAGGTGGAGGATCGCTTGTGGCTGTTGGGGTTTAGCATGATTCTGAGCAAATCATAACCCAGAAACATGCCGAATTTGAAGATGTCTGGGTTAAAGTTCTATTGAAGGGTGAAATCCATATTTTCGTATCTTTTGACTTTCCACCCCACTTTGCCAAAAAGCAATCATATGAAAAAATTTTAAGAACAGTAAAATTAGTGAATGATGAGTCCAACACTAACTCAAAAATTCATATATATGGAGATTTCAATCAAAATGATGCTGATTTTATTGTAAATAATGATAATGAATCGCTTTTACTTCCTGTAGTGGGAGAAAACGAAACTCTGGAATTTATTTTTGACGGATTTAGTCAACTTGGATTAAATCAGGTTAACTCAATCCGGAATGAACAAAACTGTTTTTTAGACTTCTTATTCACCAATTGCACGGAAGATTTTAGTGTTGACAAAACAGAATATTCCCTATGGAAAAATGAAAAATTTCATACTGCAATTGAGTACTCACTAATGATTGATACCGGGAAATCACGACCCTCTGGTCATGAGCCTGAATATAAATATGACTTCACTAAAGCAAATTTTGAACTAATCAACCGTAAATTAACTGACATCGACTGGCAACCGCTTATAAAAAATAAAGTAGATATGAACAAAGCGGTTGATAATTTTTTATCATCACTGTATGGTGTTTTAGATTCAACTGTACCAAAATCAAAAAAGAAAACGGCTAGCTCAAAAGATCCCATTTGGTTCACCAGAGAAATTTAAAGAATAGGAAACAAAAAGCTCATAAAACTTACAAAAAACTTAAAGACCAAGGAAATTTGGACAAATATTTAAACATATGAGATGAACTGAATACTAAAATATCTATTGTGTATGAGAACTACAACACAAGGGTAGAAAATAACATTAAATCAGACCCAAAAAAGTTTTTTAAATTTGCAAACGATAAAATGAAGTCTAATAACTTCCCATCTCGCATGCAATATGAAGACTTTGCCAGTACTGACTCAAAGCAAATCTGCAACATGTTTGCGAGTTTTTTTCACACCGTTTATAAAAATAGCGACGAAGTCAGGGACTTTGAGTATTTCTCGCACTTGCGTGAACAAATAAATAACGTATCTATTAAGCAAATAACTGTTCAAGAAATCCTCGCAACACTAAAAGAACTGGACGCTTCAAAAGGTCCAGGTCCAGATGGAAGTCCACCGTCACTTATGAAAAATCTTGCTCCTGCCTTCGTAAAACCCTTGTTTTGGCTTTTCAACTTATCCCTTACGTCCGGACAATTTCCATCGGTCTGGAAAAAATCGTTTCTTATACCGATTTTTAAGTTAGGTAAGATATCTGACATCAAAAACTACCGTGGCATTGCAATGATATCATGTATTCCCAAACTTTTTGAAGCTATCGTAAACCAAAAAATATTTAATCAGGTAAAAAACCGCATAACCATAACGTGTAACAAACATGGTTTTTACAAAGGAAGGTCTACGGCTACCAACTTGCTTGAATTTTTTGATTTTTTTTTTTGCGTCTATGGACAGAGGCAACTTCGTGGAAACTCTATACACGGATTTTAGTAAAGCTTTTGACAGAATAGATATTTCCATGCTGATGTTCAAATTGAAAAAACTGGGATTTGAGTCAGACCTACTTAGATGGATTGAATCTTATTTGACGAATAGGACACAAACGGTTAGGTTTAAGGGACACCTTTCTGTACCAGTAAAAGTGACATCTGGAGTTCCACAAGGCTCCCATTGAGGCCCTTTGCTCTTCATTTTATTTGTTAATGACGTTACCCTTGTGTTGAATCGTCTCAAAGTATTGATATATGCCGATGACATGAAATTATACATGGAGATAAAACACAAATCAGACATTCAACAATTCCAACAAGAGGTTGACATTTTCTACATTTGGTGTAAAAAAAGTCTTCTAGATCTCAACGTAAAAAAATGCAATATTATATCCTACACAAGGAAAAGAAATCCTGAACATTACAATTGCCCTTTAGGACATCAAGTTGTAGAAAGGTGTTATCAAATTAGAGATTTAGGATTAATTATGGATTCTAAGTTAACATTCATTGATCACTACAATACATTCATCAATAGAGCCAACAGTATGCTAAGTTTTAAAAAAAGGTTCAGTTATCATTTCGTATACCCGTACACTATAAAAACTCTCTTTGCTACATATGTTAGATCTATTTTAGAATACTGTAGTGTTGTTTGGTCGCCTTATCAAGACGTCCATTCCAATAGAATCGAATCCGTACAAAAACAGTTTTTGTTATATGCACTAAGAAAACTAGGTTGGAATTAATTTCCTCTCCCTTGTTATGAATCGCGTTGCATGCTTATTAATATAGAAACGCTTAAAAAAAGAAGAGAAATTGCTTCGGTAACTCTTGTCAACGATTTAGTTTCCCAACGCATAAGTTCGTAAAATTTGCTTGGAAAACTCAACTTTTATGCTCCTACACGCTCTTTAAGAACGCGAAAATTTTTGTATTAAATTCTTATAGAACAGAATATGCCATGGCCGGGCCAGTTAGTATAGTATGATGAGTCTTTTCAATAAATATTGTGAAGTTATTGATTTGTCACGATGTCACGAAATGCTCTTAGAAAAATATTAAACACTAGAATTACATAACTATATTTGTGATGTTAGCAATAGTTTTTAAGATGTAGTCTACTATGCTTGACGGAAATAAATAAATCCTGATTGAAAAGAATTAAAGAATAAGAAGAAAAGGGTCATCAAGAAGAGGATCATCAATGACAAATAAAAACAAGAGCATTCAAATATTTTTTCCATTGTACCTAACGTAGAGAGATATGAAGAAGAAATAAATAAAAACTGCAAAGAGCCAAAATTTTACCTCATCCTCCGTTGTGCTATCGCTATCTGTCTCTGAAGTGGAATCCAATTCTGAATTTATTGAGTTTGACGATGATGAAAATGAACTTGACATATTACTTGTTGATAATACAGTTGTACAAGTGGCAGCATTGCTCTCCTATAATGTGATAAAATATATTATGTGATCAAAACTTTAATTGATTCAACCAACCTGCGAAGATCTTCTCAATCCATATCGTAAGCTTCCGTTAAACTGACTATCAGCTTCATTTTCGTTTTTGTTAGACTTGTCGAATGAGTCAAAGCAATCATTACTGATTTTAGTAGCAATAGGAACTTCCTGAACTGTATATTTCGCACAATTTCCAGTAATGTTCGGTTTTTGTATATTGGATGAGTCTGTAGTTTGATTGTCAGTTTTTTTTTGAAATGCTATATCGTTAACTTTAGCTCGATTAACCGCGAAGGGGCATATTGTCAATTCTTTTAGCACGTTTTTAAATAAAATAATTGTCTGCTTGCAAAGAATTTCATGTTGGTCTGTATATTTCATAATAGCAACGGTCGTCCGATAGAAAAGCTCCAAGGCTTCTATAGACAAATGCGACGGATTACTGTGGTTCACTTTAATGGGATATGTCGCGTTGCAATCATATAATATTTTAGCAGATTTGAGGTAGTGCGATAAATATACAACAGGTGGTTCTTTTCTTTTTTCAGTTATCTTACCAAGCATATAGTAATACAACCATATTTCGTCTTCGTGATGACCATTATGCTCTAATTTATTAGTTTCCTTTACGTCTTTTTTCGCTTTATCAATATTAGCCAGGTTGAAACATTTATAAGCAATATTTTCACTCACATTTTTCTTAATTTTTAGAAGATCGAGTCTGAAATGTGATAAAATGCCTAAAATGTACAAAATGTTGTTGCTTTTGCTACTGAAATTGCTATTGCTATGGCTTTCGCTATTGTTATCGTATTGTTATTGCAGTTTTTTAAGGTGGGGATTTGTTAGTAGCTTAAGTATTTATGATAAATATTAGTACATAATGAGTATGTGTGTCCCATCACAAATGGTGACTTCTCAACACTATTAGAAATTTGTAACTTTAATTGTTAGGATTTGTTTACCTTCGCAATTAGGACTTATCATTCGTAGGGATTTAAACCTACTTGTCAAATAAAGGAAATAAACTGACAACTAACCTAATTGCTAAGGTTGTTTTTGTTTTTAAATAGTTTATTTGACACGGCACGATACAATTTATGTTTAACTGAGCCAAGTACATTTTTTTTTAAATTCTAAATTAGCAGGGAAAAGAGGGAGGCCTTTTCTTTATTCTCGCGGCCGACTACGAGCTAGTGGGGATTTAAGGTGAGAGGAGGGGAGTTACAATTTTGATTTCAACTATATTGAGTTATACGATTTAATTATTTGTACATGGCTAAGCAGTGATGTTCTATTTGAGCAGTTTGGACTGAGGTGTCTGCGTGAACATGAAGATGCCGAGTCTTCGTTTGGGTGTCTCCAGCTTAGTGTATCATCTTCTTTCAGCGTGTAGCGGAAATGGTAATCTAACAAATAGATAGAAGAGTTTCATATTTTAATACCAGCGTGTTTTATGAACACGTATAGCTGTGTCATGTACTGGAGATCACCGCTTCCCAGAATGTCTCTAACGGGTACGTTCGGTTGTTTTCCTCGGGCCCGAAGGGAATCTATAAGCTCAGACCTAACACCACAGTATTCGGTACACGACTAAACAACATGCTCGATGTCATGGTAGCCATCGCCACAAACGCAGTGATTACTGTCTACAAGCCCTATACAAAAGAGATGCGTGTTTAACGTATAGTGATTGGACATAAGTCTGGACATCACGCGAATGAAGTCCCGACCTACATCCAACCCCTTGAACCATGCTTTCGTCGATATCTTAGGAAAAATGGAATGTAGCCACCGTCCCAGTTCATCTGAGTTCCATGATGATTGCCAACTGTTGAGTGTTCTCTGACGCAAAATGCTATAAAATTCATCAAAAGCAATTGGTCTTTCATAAATATCGCCGTCAATAGCACCCACCTTAGCTAAAGAGTCAGCCTTTTCGTTACCCGGAATCGAGCAATGAGAAGGGACCCACGCTAAGGTAACCCGGTAATTTTTATCTGTTAAAGCACTTAAAAACCGCCGTATTTTCCCCAGGAAATACGGGGTGTGCTTCACAGGCTTCATTGATCGCAGAGCCTCAATGGCACTGAGACTATCTGTGAAGATGAAGTAGTGGTCTATGGGTAGGGTTTCGATGATTCCAAGAGAGTACTGAATAGCAGCAAGTTCTGCGACGTACACGGAAGCAGGAGCATCGAGTTTGTAGGAGGCGGTAAAATTTTCGTGGAAAACACCGAAGCCAGTGGACTCATCTAGATTAGATCCGTCAGTGTAAAAGCTTTTATCATAACTAACATGTTTAAACTTATTGGAAAAAATCTTAGGGATCTCTTGGGGTCGCAATTGATCCGGGATACCAGAAATGTCTTGTTTCATGGTGGTGTCGAAGAATATAGCATTATTAGAAGTAGCTAAAAGTGCGACATTGGAGGAATCGTATGAAGAAGGATTAATATCTTGAGCCATATAGTCAAAATATAAAGTCATAAATCTGGATTGAGATTGAAGGTCGACCAACCTCTCGAAATTTTCAATTACTAATGGGTTCATAACTGTGCATCGAATTAGCAACCGGTAAGAGAGATTTCAAAAACGATGTTTCAACGGAAGAATACCCGCTAGCACTTCAAGACTCATCGTATGGGTCGACTGCATGCAACCCAAGGCAATACGCAAACAACGATATTGTATTCTCTCTAATTTTATAATGTGCGTGTTCGCGGCGGAGCGAAAGCAGAAACAGCCGTACTCAAGAACTGACAATATCGTTGTTTGGTATAACCTTAGAAGGTCTCCTGGGTGAGCACCCCACCAAGTTCCGGTAATCGTACGAAGAAAATTAATCCTCTGTTGGCATTTTTGTGTCAGATACCTAATATGACAAGCCCAGGTGCATTTGGAGTCGAACCAGACCCCGAGATATTTAGCGACTAAAACCTGAGAGATCGTTTTACCCGTTAGTAGGAGCTGCAGCTGAGCTGGGTTATGCTTTCTAGAAAAAACGATCAGCTCAGTTTTCTCCGGAGAGAATTCGATACCCAGCTTAAGAGCCCATTCAGACAAATTGTCTAAGGTATCTTGCAATGGTCCTTGCAGGTCGCTAGCCTTGCCACCAGTAATGGATACAACGCTATCGTCTGCAAGTTGCCTTAGCGTGCATGAATTTGCAAGACATTCATCGATGTCATTGACGTAAAAATTATATAAGAGAGGACTTAAACATGAGCCCTGGGGGAGGCCCATGTAACTAATTCGGGAAGTTGTCGAATCGCCATGTGAGAAATACATATGCTTTTCTGACAACAAATTGAGCAAAAAGTTATTCAAATATGGTGAAAGTCCCTGCGAATGAAGTTTCGCGCTTAAAACTTCTACAGAGACAGAGTCAAAAGCCCCCTTAATATCCATGAACGCAGAAGCCATTTGCTCTTTTCGAGCAAAGGCTAGTTGAATTTCAGTAGAAAGCAACGCTAGGCAATCGTTCGTCCCTTTGCCCCGGCGAAAGCCAAATTGAGTATCTGAAAGTAACCCGTTTGTTTCGACCCATTTGTCTAACCGTAAGAGGATCATTTTCTCCATTAATTTCCGGAGGCAAGAGAGCATCGCAATCGGCCTATATGAATTGTGATCAGAGGCAGGTTTCCCGGGTTTCCGAATAGCAATGACTTTTACCTCCCTCCAGTCATGCGGAACAATATTTAGCTCAAGAAACTTGTTGAATAAATTCAACAAGCGTCTTTTTGCAGAGTCGGGTAGGTTCTTCAACAGGTTGAATTTTATTCTATCTAACCCTGGAGCCTTATTGTTGCACGACAGGAGAGCCATTGAAAATTCCAACATCGAAAATGGAGGCTCTTCCGTAGTTACTAATAACGCGTCGCGAAAGGTTTTCTGTTCCGGTACAGAGTCTGGACAGACCTTTTTGGCAAAATCGAGTATCCAGCGATCTGAATACTCCTCGCTTTCATTCGAAACGTCACGGTTCCGCATGCGCCTGGCGGTATCCCAAAGAGTGCTCATCGCTGTTTCCCTGGACAACGCGTTTACGAACCGCCGCCAGTACCCGCGTTTTTTCGCCTTTACTAAGCTCTTCATCTGCCTGCCCAGTGCCTCGTACTTTCGAAGCAGGTTGACAGTGCCGTACTCCCGGTAGTCCTTATACGCCGCGGACCTTCGCGCGTACAGCTCAGAGCACTCTTTGTCCCACCATTTGTTGGGAGGGCGCTGTCTAATCGTTACCCCGGGTATCGGTTTCGTCTGAGCTTGAGTCGCGGCGTCGATTATCAAGCCAGCTAAGAACGCGTATTCTTCCTCCGGAGGAAGTTCCTCGTGAGTCTCGATAGATTGCGCTATAATAGACTCATAACACTTCCAATCAATATTACGTGTAAGGTCGTAGGAAATATTGATTGGGTTCGGGGGAGTTGAACCATTAGCAATTGATATAACGATTGGAAGATGATCACTACCGTGGGGATCGTTGATTACTTTCCACCGGCAATCTAGCGCTAGTGATGTCGAGCAGAGGGATAGGTCAAGCACGCTTTCACGTGCTGGAGGATTAGGTACACGTGTCGCTTCCCCAGTATTCAAAACTGTCATATTGAAGTCGTCGATCAAGTTACAGATTAAAGAAGATCGGTTGTCGTCGTACAGCGACCCCCATAGCGAACAGTGAGAATTAAAATCTCCCAATATCAAAAAAGGCGCGGGAAGCAACTCTGCTATATCAGTGAGATGTTTCTGTTCAATCCGCGCGGATGGAGGCATATATAACGAAACAAGGCATAGGTCTTTTCCATCCATATTCGTTTGAATGGCAACGACTTCAATATTCGAGATCGAGGGGAGGTCGATTCGGAAGAAGGAATAGCACTTTTTAATCCCTAAAAGTACCCCTCCACCGTGTGAGTCTCGATCTCGACGAATAATGTTAAAATCGTGGAAATTGAGTTGATCGTTTGAATTGAGAAAGGTTTCACAGAGCGCAAATGCGTCACAATTGTATGTATTTATTAAATGAGAAAATAGATTGAATTTGGGGATGATACTTCTGCAATTCCACTGTAATACAGTGATAAAATTCCTAACCTCTTTCGCCGTATTAGTCATCGAAAGATATGATAGCTGAAATGAGGGGCCAAGTTGCTGCTAGTTGCATCAAAAAGGTTTTCACTGTAGGAAGAAGGGCAAGAAGAATATTTTGTAGGGGATCTGGTATGTTGAATGTTTTAAATATCCAGTCCGAAAATTTTATGAACCCTGTTTCTATTTTATCTTCTGATCGAGAAATGGGTGCCCGAAGGGTTTTTGGTGCCCCAGGAAGCGGTGGGTACTCCTGGTTTGATTTAAAATTAAAACCGGGAGGTACTTGCTTCGGTTTTTCTTCACCGCTTCCTTTTTGTGTTGGCTTATTGGTCATTCCGCTAGGGGTTATCTTGCGACCTTTGCGAGAAAGATTAGGAGAGTTGATCATTCTCCTCTTCCTAGATCCTTCTGGCATGGCATAAGAACACCCTTCGACGGGATCGTCAGATGTACCCTCATCGGTTGGCAAAAAGGAAAAGATGTTTCCTGTCGAGGGTGGCTCAGCACTCTTCAGCATTTCTGCAAAAGAGCGCTTTGATCGTTCCTTGAGGGAACGCTTTATTTTTTCCTCGCGCTGTTTGTACGCGGGACACGCCGAAAGGTCATGCCGAGTTCCCTCGCAGTAAAGACACTTTTCAGTATCCTCACTGCAAGCGGTCTCAGCATGATTGCCTCCGCACTTGCTGCAGCGTGCCTTGTTGCAGCAGTAGGTGGCTGTATGACCTAACTGCTTGCAGTTTTGGCAATGCATGACCCGCGGTACGAACAGGCGTACAGGCAGACGAACCCTGTCCAAAGAGATGTAGTTCGGCAGTGCGGATCCGGCGAATGTTACACGGAAGGAATCCGAAGGGAAGAATTTCTTCTTCCCTTCTTCGATGGATACTGAATGCAATTGCTTGACATCCAGTATCTTTACATCTTGAATCAGGGGGTTCTTGAAGCAGCCAACCCCGTGACGCAAAATGTCATCGACCGTGAGGCTTCCTTCGGTAACCACACCGTCGATCTCCACGTCCTTGGCAGGGATGTACACGCGGTACTCTCTCGTGAAGAGCTCGTAGCTAGCAATTGCGTTTGCTTGCTTCAAGCTACTCACAACAACTCGCAGTTTGTTCGGTCTAACCTTTGTAATTTCGGTTACGTCCGAAAACTGTTTTGCCAGGTCCTTGCCGATTTGAATTATATTTAGAGGCTTCTTTATGGGCCTGAAGTAAACTACGAACGGACCTTTCGAAGCATCTGGGTAAGCTTTCACCCGTGTTGCCGGTACCCTTGGTACGGGGCTAGGTAGCGGGGAAGGTAGAGGGGAATTGATGGGGGAGATCTCAATCTCTTCCCCAGTTGTTTCCACATCCAGGAATAGTTGCACCTGCATGTCGTCCATTTTGCGGGAGCGTTACGCTCTACCGCACACAAACGATAAATATTCGAATGTGGGGGGGGGTCAAATAGTTGCTATTAAATTTTAAAAACAATTTTTCAAACTACAATGGATCAAAATTAAAAAAAAAGGCAGTAATACTAATACTAATAACAATAGTAATAATAATAATAATAATAATAATAATAATAATAATAATAATAATAATAATAATAGTAATAATAATACTAATAATAATAATAGTAATAATAATTATAATAATAACAATAATAATACTATTAATAATAATGATAAAAATTCTAAAGTGAATACTTCACCGAACGTCTAAGTCACGACCTCACGGCTGATAGTAGGATTAATCGAGCGTCTCCGCAGAACAAACAATGACGATCCAGCTTCGTGTTGTGACACAGTGGCCGTATCCTACACGCGACCTTGTAGATGCCACTTGTAGTTGACTTCCACTCGCTCGATCGTATGGTGGTCCGTGCTGCTAGCGGGGTAACAGCGGTGCGGGAGAATTATTCTTGCTGATATATCAGCTGCGTATCGGATCACTGGCGGGGTAGCCTGCCCCTACCAGTGTGCAGAAGATGTTTCTGCCGATAAACTACCGGCTATTGTTATCGCGCAGCACAAGAAATAATCGACAAAAAAACACCCGTACGATAACTCGTGTATTGTTATTTTGCAAACTCAAACGGAGATGAACAATTTGCGTCTAATCGAGACGAAAGCAAAACAACGAATGGAATTGCTAAGGTTACCACCTGGTCGGAGTTAAAAATCAGGACAACTTTTTTCAGTACGACTTGAACCGCGTTGCAGAACGGTCACATTTTACCAACAGCTCGAGGCTTGTCTTAGACTACCGAAAGATATTGAAAATTTTCCGCTTTTAACAGGTAATCTTTTTAAAGAGTATCTGTTGAATTATTGTATTTGTATTGAATTGAATTGAATTTGTTTTCAACGTTTAACGAGTGATTAATGTGTAAATTTGTGTTGACAAAATTTGTGTAAAGTGAAAGTGAAGTGAATTTTGTCCTGAAAAACATGGCGTGTAAAAAGAACATCTTTATTTAAAAAAATGGACATCGCCAAAATCTTCACCATTTGGAAATATAGCTTTTCACCTTTCATTTGAGACCCTCCGGAAAATCATCCATCGCGGGCTTTCGAACATTTTTTTTTTTTAAAAAGTATTCTGGCAGCAAAGCGTCTAACTACCGAGAGGATAGTACGGTGCTACAAATAAAAATAAAAAACAAGAACTTTTGAAGTGACACAGTGAAGGTTGTAAGTTAGTCGAGTGCAACTTTCGCTCATACTAGAAATTTTCCAAACACCCCTAAAATTTGTAGTTATGGTCAAAATGCCGGTGTTTTGACCTCAGCGCTTGAAAATTATTTTTAACTCATTTGTTTTCCAACCGGTTTTGAATATTTTAGCTGTTTTGGAAAGGGGAAAAATAAAGTTTTTTAAAAAAACAGGTTTGTACTAACTTCATTAAAATATGTGAGTTATTCGAGCGTAAATCTCATCTTTTAAACTTCTCCACGCAAATGAGTTAGGGTAATGTATCATGATCCGACCAATTTAGACTTTTTTCAAGGTACATCACTTTTCATGTCACATTTTCACCATTAATATTGCATGTAATCATAAATAAAATATATTTATCGGAAAAGTATATCTGTCTAGTTTACAAAAATAACAATTTATAGCAAATCTGACGTGAATTCATTTGAATATATCGTTTTTCCCGACAATAGAATTTGTATCATGATCGGACCAAAAAATGTATCATAATCGGTGCTTCTGAGACTTCAAGCGATTTTCCGCTTCGCGTGCTGGGCTTCACATGCCTGGTGTTTGGTTTGGGGTTGATAAATTAGATATTTTTTCGAGGTTCTAAAAATATTTTCAAACATTTTTTATATTTTTGCGAAAACGTTATGAATTATATTTGAGTTTCCAAGTACGGCAATTATGCTTATTCAACTTGTGGGTGTTTTTTGCAGTGTCGTTTTACCGATAGCTCACTCCACTAGCACAATTTTGAGAAACGATGTATGACAAACTTGTAGTCCCCAAGTAGTACTACAAATTTCCGAAAATTGCAATGCTCTAACTTTAATGCCTGAAGTGCGATATTCAGCCAATGGTACTTGTTACGGGAGGTACCTCACGGTGAAATATATTTCACTCTCACGCTCACTTCATTTTCTGATACCTATTTCCGATTCCATCTAAAGTGAAGTGACAAAATTAGCTCCGTGAAGTGAGATTGACAGTGAAGTGAAAATGATAATGTGACAAGTGAAATGAGTTTCCCAGCACAAAAATTTCTTAGTCCCAGAAAGTCGAGTTTTTCCGATTTTTTCGAGTAAACACCAGATCTCAGCGTTTTACGCAAGTCGAAGACATTTGGTATCAACAAAAATTTCCATATCGTTAATTGCATGAGCTGTGCCTTTCGTCATCAGTCGAAAAAGTGAGAACATTTTTCGGAGAGACGAAACTTTTAAGCCCTACCGCTAAACGAAATTCAAAGATTAGTTTTTCGCCTTACGTATCAAAGAGAGTCTTGTTAAATAAATTCGATATATATGTACATACTAGGGCGGTTCGATTTGTAGGGGATCAAAAAATCGCTTAGGCACATATGATTTTCGGATTCTAGGGATCAAAATAAGATACTTTGCTCAAAAAACCATACCTCTAAAATGAATTCTGATGTCCCTTGTACTAACGTGTAGGTACCCAAAAGGTCAAATTTCAAAAAATCCTGTTTTGACCCATTTAGAGTGCCCCGATCGAGTCCAAATGTATGACCGACCCCCACTAACTTTGGAGGGCCGACCCACCCATGCTAGTGTTACCCCCCTGGGGTCTCCCATACAAAAATATCAAAAAATATCAAAAAATCACCATTTTTGGCACTTTATATGACAAAAATCAGTGAAATGGCTATTATTTTTCCGCACAAATGAAGTTTCTGAGAAAAAAATGTTTTTTTTTTTGTTTTTGGATTTTTGTTTTCTCCTGCTTCGCATGGGATTCGGTCCTGAGTCTTCAGCGCATACATACACAATTACACATATTTCTGAGCCATTCTCATTGCAGATGGCGTTTGCAGTTGGCGTCCTTTTGAACATAAAATCGTATATCACTCTGTTACATCATATGTAATATTTTTATTTCGACCAGTCAGGCGAGCACCGCTGGTATGCTACCACAACGGCTACCACGCACGGACGCTCCGTTTCCACTGTTCCCACGCACACTGTAGAACCAGAGTGAATAAATAGAGTGACGCAGAGTCTGAAACCAGAAAAACCAAACGAACACTGCAAAGTCGGGTGTTTTCGTCAATGAAATAGTCTGCTGGGTCGTCAATGAAATAGTCCTCACAATCGGATTCTTCGGGAACCGAAAAAAACTCACATTCCTTACTGTTTTTTTTGTTATTACACAAAACGCACTTCATTTTATCTATCTCTATCAAACTTTATCAAACGAACTTGTTTTAAATTTAAATACAATAACTATCTTTTCACTCTGACAATAACAACACTCCGTTGAAGTCAACTGGAACTTGAGCAAAAAGGGGCTGCCAGAAAAATATTTTGGTGGATACATAAAAAAACCGTGTTGCTGTTTTGACTGAATTTCTCTCTGCGTCACTCTATCTATTCACTCTGTGTAGAACTAGTGTAGGTTTCGTATAGGATAGAAACGTCAACATAAATCATTCTACATCGTCCGCCAAAGAGTCAACACCTAAAATAAAAACCTGAAAGTGAAAGTGAAAATTGTTAAAGTCAAAATATATTTTTTTTAGTTTACAATGAACCCGCAAGATGAAATAGCAACAACATCATCAGCTATCGAAAACCCAATGAGTCATATACCCAAGCATGATGTTGCTGTTTTTGGTGTGTCTTCTGATTTGAATGATATTAATTTACCAACCGATCTGGATATCTTGAGATATTATTTTTACTTAAGCGAACGTGCAAAAACAGAACAAAAAAAGTTTTCTTATAAACAATTCTCTAATCACGTAACAGATAGGTTGGTTGGAATTTGGGAAAAACTTGGTATGGAAATAATTTCAAAAAAATATGTTGCTGTTAAATTGAATAGATTGGTTGACAAATACCAAGCCGAAATTAAGAAGACGAATAGAGACCTTTTAGTGTTTACCGGTACTCTGAACGAAATTTTTTATATTGGAGCATGTAAATGCGATTTGACGGCAGCTCAATGTAACTGCGGTTTGGTTCCAGAACGCCTCAAAGAGTTTATGCACGATCAACATAAACAGAGAAGACTAACAATAGATGCATTTCTGATGGAAATTGAAGAGCAAGGGACATCGTCATCAATGCCAACAATGCCAACATACGAAGATCCCGATGATACAACATACGTAGACGTACCGATGACGGTTGATGAAGATGTTATGAATAGAAGCACAAGTTCACAATACACAGAAAGATACGATTGTTTTAACTTTGCCTTGATGTGTGACAGATTTGGTGTGTCTGATAGAGTAGCGTCAGCATTGGCAACCAGTCTCTTCAAAGATTTTGAAATGAAAGATCAGCATGGCGAACCTCTCATCATGGATAAATCGAAAGTTCGTAGAGAAAGAGAGAAATGCAGACGAATAGTGCTCCGCAAAAGGTTTGATGATTCCAGTTTAATAGCGTTTTCATTCGACGGCAGAAAAGATGATACTTATACGAGAAAAAAAATTGATGGTAAGTATCATAGTAGGATGGTAAAAGAACCTCACCTTGTTATTTTGAGAGAACCGAATTCTCGATTGATTGGTTACGCAAGACTGGTAGAGGAAAGTGCTGAATACAAAACAACAAAATTGAATGAATTTTTCAACGATAAAAACATATCTCTGGATGCATTGATTGGCATATGCACTGACGGTGAGCCAACAAACACTGGCACACACGGTGGAATTATACGAAGATTCGAATTGCTGCTAAAAAGACCATTGCATTGGTTTGTTTGCCTTCTACACTTCAACGAACTTCCGTTTCGACATTTGTTTGAGGTTTTGGATAAATCATTTTTCGCCACGAACAGTCATCGGGCGCGGACGCGTTTTCATTTCGCTCCGCAATTTAACTTGTATTTTTATTTTTTTTTACACCTTGACGGCGTCGCGAGTGCACGTAAGCAACAATTTATTTATTTATAAACAATCTTTGACCGTCGCGCTACCGCGTGTATCTAACCTTTTCTCGACAATTCGTACTCGCCGCGTAACAATTTTTAATCAGTGCTATGGAAAAGTGTGGCATAACCAACTGTACTTCGACCGACAACCGTTTCCTGTGGAAATGCGAAGGAATATGCAAAAGGCACTTCCACGCTGCCTGCGTAGGAACCCGTAGAAACCAAGAAGAACTACTGCGTTCATTCATGCTGCCCTTATGCATAGAATGCCAGGAACAGTTCATGGACCAACTCCAACTGAAGAAGCTCATCCAGCACCAGAAAATTTTAACAGAAAGTATTGAATCACAAATCAAATCAAATCATTCAATAATCAGTCAACTTCCTAACCTGACTGTAACGCACGACACACTGGACAGTATCAATACACTGCTTTCTGAATTGAAGACGGAAATTAAAAAAGTAAATATTAACACAAACAATGCGTCGGCAAAAACCATAAATCGCATTTCGACGCTGTTCGGCGAACTTGGCCATGACTCCATATCGGACATATCGGACATTAGCAAAGAAAACCGGCAGCACACAAAGAACATACAACAGCACCTGGAAAAAGCATTTACTAATATAGAATCAAAAATTGACAATATGGAACACCAATTAGAAGCTATACAAAATAAGAAAACAAACTGCAGTACAACGGCGCAGGAACTAATTAATGAATTAAAAGCGCTCAAAGAATCGAATTCACTCCAGCCAAAAACAGACAATCATCCCAGTCTGGCTGAAGAACTTCGCCTTTCGTTGCCACTTCCAGAATCGGACTCAGAAGAACACCGTACTCCAAATTTCACATCAGGCTGGCGCCTAATCGGCAATAAAAAAGTATGGAAACGCGACTGGACTGAATATGACGCCAGACAGCGTAAAAGACGCATGCAGGAAAAGCAAGCAGAAAAGGCCGCTCGTAAACGTATGCAGCAACGCAAACGTCAGCAGGAAAACTCAAACCCTATCAGCATAAGTAACACCTATAAACACGGAATAAACCATTTCGCCTGCAACTCAAAGAAAATTGCTGAAATGCCAAAACAACCATTACCCTCGGACAAAGACCTCCTGGCAGCTGCACGCGTTCAATTTGCTGGGCCGCCGAATTCAGACATAACATCAAAATTTATAAATTTCCAAAAAGGCGAAACTATCAACCCATATCGGACAGAAAAAAATGCAACTAACAATGAAAATTCTGCACCGGCTCCTGCCAGCAACGCCAGCATACAATCAGCACCGCAAGACAGCCAATTTGAACTTGACCCCATGCGTCCACCAATCGTCCGACTTACGCAGCAATCATCGAATGGCGACGAGCGCTTTTTGAAGGCTAGACTCCGCGACCCAAAAGTAATGCATATTACACGCCTATATCTCGCATACATGAAGGACCAACCATCATCTGTATGCGTAGAAGGAATGACACCAACCAGTATAAGAATGCTTCTCGCATCCGAAGGACTGCCGACATCTCCAGAACAGCTCCAACGCGTCTTTATTGAAGTCCACCAGGAATATGGACTCACGCCAGCCGAAGCAGTAGCCGACCTTCAATCATATCGTCATTTTTTATCAAATGAACGCACGCACCGTCTTCAACAACTTCGCGAAAGTGTAAATAAATTTAGTACAAATTTTCGCAAGTAAGGACGCCCTCTTCTGAGGCAGAACCATTATATTTAAACATAAGTAATAACTTGACTAACACTTCTTCGCTTCCTCGACAGAATGCGACTGAAATTCTTATCTATTGTCAGAATTTCAATCGCATGAAAAGCCCAAGCAAAATGAAAGAAATTCAACAAAATCTATTGTCGTCATCTTTTAAAATAATTTTAGGAACTGAAAGTAGCTGGGACGAAAGCGTAAGAAGCGAAGAAGTATTTGGAAACAATTACAATGTATTCCGGCACGATCGGAATTTGTCTACCAGTCAAAAAAAGTCAGGCGGTGGAGTCCTCATTGCCATTAATGTAGACTTTACTTCTGAAGAAATAATATCCGACAAATATAAAGAATTTGAACACGTATGGGCCAAAGCATTTATTGCTGGCGAAGAACATATCTTCTGTTCTGTGTACTTTCCACCGGAACATGCTCATAAACATTCGTATGAATTATTTTTCAAAACTCTAGAATCTATTATGTCTAACATGAAACCAGAAGTAAAACTGCATGTCTATGGCGACTTCAACCAACGTAATGCAGACTTTATTGTAGACATTGAAAATGAATCTATCTTACTCCCAGTCGTAGGCGAAAACGAAACACTGCAGTATCTTTTTGGCAAATCCTCAGAACTCGGTCTATATCAAATCAATCATGTCAAAAACAAACAAAATGCTTATTTAGACCTATTATTCACAAACTGCACTGAAGACTTCTGTGTAGATGCATCATTGACTCCCATCTGGAAAAATGAAGCATTCCACACAGCAATTGAATATTCAATAGTAATGAATAACACTTCGTACCCCAGCGACTGCGAGTACGAGGATGTACCGGAATACCACAAAACTGACTTCGAACAAGTCAAACGTAGACTTCGCATAATAAATTGGCGTAGTATAATTTGTAAAGAAGGAAATGTCAACGTAGAAGTATCAAAATTTTATGAAATAATTAATCAAATTATATCAGAAAATGTACCTCTAAAGAAAAGAAGACGAACGAACACCAACAAATATCCAGTGTGGTTTAATCCACAATTGAAGAACCTAAAAAATAGAAAACAAAAAGCACATAAAATATACAAAAAAGACAGCAATAGCGAAAATCTTCAAAATTACCAAGAAATTTGCTGTCAACTTGACGCAGCCATTAAAATTGCACATGAAGAACATAATCGTAAAATCGAATATCAAATCAAGTCTTGCCCTAAGAACTTCTTTAATTACGTAAAAACCAAATTAAAAAGTAACAACTTTCCATCACGAATGCATCTTGACAGTAATGTAGGACAAACTAGTAATGAAATATGTAGTCTTTTTGCCACTTTTTTTCAAGAAATTTACACCAAATATGAAGAAACAGATCGCGACCGCGAATACTTCTCGTATTTTCCTGAATTTTCGAATTCTTTATCTGTCAATCAAATATCTGAATTCGAAATTCAAAACGCACTTAAAAATTTAGACGCTACGAAAGGTCCTGGACCTGACAGAATAGCTCCAATTTTTCTCAAAAATTTGGCAGAAGAACTATCTACACCATTACAACACCTTTTTAACATGTCCCTGAAGAATGGAATTTTCCCAGAACTCTGGAAAACCTCATATTTAGTGCCAATTTTCAAATCTGGCGCTAAATCTGACATTCGTAATTATCGTGGAATTGCCATTATTTCATGCATTCCAAAATTATTTGAATCAATAATTAATGAAAAAATCTTTCAACAAGTAAAACACCAAATTACAACTCAACAGCACGGCTTTTACAAAGGCCGATCAACTACCACAAATCTTTTGGAATTCATAACTTTCACTCTGACTGTAATGGACAACGGTAACCACGTAGAAGCTCTTTATACGGACTTTAGCAAGGCATTTGACAGAATCGACATACCATTATTACTCTTCAAGCTCGAAAAATACGGAACTGAAACAAAATTTTTGGAATGGCTGCAGTCATACTTAACAAAACGAACACAAATAGTCCGCTTTCAAAATTCCTTTTCAAACCCAATAGAAGTAACTTCTGGGGTTCCTCAAGGTTCCCACCTGGGCCCTCTTCTTTTTATATTATACGTAAATGACATTTCCTTTCTTCTTAAGTCAATACATGTGCTTGTATATGCTGATGACATGAAGCTCTTTATAGAAATAACCAATGCAGAAGACTTCGAAATATTCCAGAACGAAATTAATGTATTCTACACTTGGTGCAACAAAAGTCTATTACAACTCAACATTAAAAAATGTAATTCAATAGCCTTTAGCAGAAAAACAGTAACACCACCAACAAACATTTTCTTAGGAAACCAACCAGTAGAAAAATGCAAAATCGTTAGGGACCTAGGCGTAATCTTAGACTCCAAACTCACATTCATAGAACATTATAATACAATTATCAACAAAGCAAATAGTATGCTGGGCTTTATAAAACGCTTCGGCCACAATTTTCAAGACCCATATACAATCAAACTATTATATATTACATACGTCCGACCAATTCTGGAATATTGTAGCATTGTATGGAATCCCTATATTGCCACACATGAAGAACGCATTGAATCTGTCCAAAAACAATTTCTTTTGTACGCGCTTCGTAAGCTAAATTGGACATCATTTCCCTTGCCATCATATGAAGCACGCTGCATGCTCATAGACATACAAGCACTTAAAGAACGCCGCGATCTTTCAATGCTTTATTTTATCAATGACATTATTTCTCAACGCGTGCAATCTACTCAATTATTATCACAACTAAATTTTTATGCACCCAGTCGTCAATTAAGAAATCGTAAAATATTTTCGGAAAATTCTCACAGAACAAACTACTCAAAAAATGGCCCAATAAATCGCATGATGCGTCACTATAACCAGCACTGCGAAAATATCGACATCACCATGGGCAGAAATCAAATAAAAAAACGACTAACTACTGGAAATAATGTATAGAATATAAGAAAGCATTGTATTATTATAACTGTAGTCTACATTTGCTTGACGAAATAAATTAATAATAAATCATCCACCACTGGACCAACATCAACAACCGGGAAACTAAGCAAGCAAATTGAAAATTCTGAAGCTCTTCCGGTAAGTCATTGCTATCACTCATTTATTATAATTTTCTAACATTTTGAATGGTGAAATCATAATAAATTTATTTAATTATTATATATTTTTAGGTGGTGAGCGACTTTCAGAGAATTGCGTTGGAAAATATGCCTCCTGTTGTAGAACAGCACGAATATTCCACCGATTCGCAGTACTTATACGACATGGCACATGCAATTTCTAATGGCGTGGTTTCTGTGGATCTGGCTAACATAAAACCAGGGAAAATTGTACATTCTCGCTGGCTCACCAAGGCCGCTAGATTATTACGATTATATGTGACAATGAAAAAACCACCTAAAAATTTAAGAATTCTGGTTGAATTTATAATTAAGGTTTATGTGCCAATGTATTTTAATATCAAGTATTACAGCTCTGTCGTGTACGGTAGTGTATTATTTTTCAAGTACATTACTTGGGCACAATTTCTGGAGCCAAATTTACGCACTGTTGTCAATCATGTAATTAAAAATAATCCATATTTTGCACATTCGGGAAATATCTTGCTAACAATGTTGTTTGATGATAGGAAAGAGGTGCGCGACTCTGCTATCAAGAAAATTTTACGATATCGAGACAATGTTGAAGACCCATCGGAATTTAGAGAATATAAAAAACCAGATATAAACTTCCATTGCTTCGATTACACGAAAATGATCGATTTGACTGATAAAAATAACGTATTTGAACCACCATTCACGCGAATCATTCCGTATGAAACATTGATAGCATATTTAAATAAAGATGATTCACCATTTACTGATCCACATATTCCATTACATATACAAGGAACGGAACAACACGTTCAACTGCTAGCTAGCGTTTCCAAACGAGTAATATCGGAAAATGTAGAGGCTGTTATGGAGGCGACATTAGAGAGCCGTGCGAAATTGCCCAGTGTTGAAACCAAAAAAGACTTCAAACAATAATTTTTTTAGTTTCTTTCCTATGTTCTGATCGAATAAATATTTAAAGAGAAAACAAAAATCCAAAAACAAAAAAAAACATTTTTTTCCTAGAAACTTCATTTGTGCGGAAAAATAATAGCCATTTCACTGATTTTTGTCATTTTTGTACAAGGGACATCAGAATTCATTTTAGAGGTATGGTTTCTTGAGAAAAGTATCTTATTTTGATCCCTTAAATCCGAAAATCATATGAGCCTAAGCGATTTTTAAATCGACCCACCCTAGTACACCCAACGCAAACGGGGAACATTTTATTACTTTGGGGCAATTTTTTATTACTTATTGTGTCTTATGACTGCGCATTATACACAAATAGTAATAACCGAAAAGTAACAAAAATTATGACGGCCACACGCTTGTATGTGTTTCTGCAGGATAACATACAGCTAAGCACCGCAATGCATGTGTTAGCAAAACTTCACTCGCTGCATTTGTATTGATGCAACGATCAGATTAATTTTTGTCCTCTTCATCCACACATAATGAGAATCTCACCCGTCAACCTCAAATGTCTAATTAGAAACACTTTCATTTTGTCCCGCAGTGTTTATTTGAAATGAAAATATGTTATACTGTCTGAACAGAGTTGCCGAAGTTGCGAATATTGTTCTGGATGGGCACGAATTTTGTATTTTCAAACAGGTACAAATGAGTTTCCATGAACCAATGAGTATGTGTTTTGGATAGCTTGCAAGAAAGCGAATGTTTTTGTTTTTCTCTAACGCAGTTTACAGATCGTGATGTAAATTGAAGACGCATTCCAAGTCTTTGAAATCATCAACGTTTGCATACTCTATGACGGGGAAAATGCTGCTTGGCAGCTCTTGTCATATTCTTTCTCTACTCCGTATGCATACAACGAGCGAACTAATACACGCTCACCGGATGAATTGGAGATTGAAGGAACTTGTAACATGTGCAACACATGCGACGGTGTGTGATTTTTTTTTCTTGAGATGGAAAGGGAGCAGTTTTTGACAGAAAAAATCGTGCATGTGGTTGAAACGACCATTACTAGATAGTCGTACTCCCGTAACACGTGCTAAATATATGACAGTATGTGTTGTTACTTGACTGGGGAAGAATTTTATTGCCTTTTAAGTAATAGGTTTGTTACCTTTAGGGGAATTTTGCGCTATTGCTTCTGAAGTAATAAGGAAAAGTTTTGCGTGTACATATATATATATATATATATATATATATATATATATATATATATATATATATATATATATATATATATATATATATATATATATATATATATATATATATATATATATATATATATATATATATATATATATATATATATATATATATATATATATATATATATATATATTCGTTCTCATTTTAGTTGTATGACACTCATAATAACCCCGATTTAACAACAGTTGTTTGCGACGTTTTTTTCACCTACGTGAGTCCCATAATAGGACTGCATTAGCTTCAATCAGAATTCATCGTGAAGTGACTCCCGTAATAAGCACTAATATTCGCAGTGAACAGCAAGTCATAACGTAACTTGATATAACGTCACTTTTACCTCGCTATAACGTTACTTTTTTAAATATCTTATAATAAAAGTACAACAATTATTTTTGGGATATATAATGTTCCGAATAAATGTTTTTGGTAAGTTTTGAAACCAATAAGTACCATAAAATGGAGTAAATTAAGTTGCTTATATAGAGGTATGACTGTTGTATATATTACATAAATTCCACTCAAAATATAAAACGTTTATTAACATTCTACCAACTCGAGCCAAATTCTCTCACTAAATTGTTAGAATAGTGTGTGTCACTGACATGTATGTATTGATTGAAAAATAATTGATGTCCAATCTGTTAATCTGTTAAAGCACTCTGAAGCTTTACTTTGTTTGTTTTATTTTTCCTTTAATTTTAAACCAACCGTTCTCTTAAAAACGCTATATTTTCATAGCATTTCAACTGTTTATTGAAATATATCGCGAAAGCGCTGCTAACAATGCGATTTCAATTTAGTGAGATTGGCTATCTCTTCACGAAAGCACTATCTGTTAAAGCACTCTGAAGCTTTACTTTGTTTGTTTTATTTTTCCTTTAATTTTAAACCAACCATTCTCTTAAAAACGTTATATTTTCATAGCATTTCCACTGTATATTGAAATATATCACGAAAGCGCTGCTAACAATGCGATTTCAATTTAGTGAGATTGGCTATCTCTTCACGAAAGCACTATCTGTCATTTTTTTGATAAAGTTGTTCAAAAGAATGAAAGGCATTATTTCATACTTATCAAAACTTGAATCAAAGTTTAAGGTATATTGAAGAAAGTTATCGGTGCTATGTCATAAATCTCTTTGTAGAAACTTTAGTCATATTCGTCATTGTATTGGACATCTTAGACCGTTTTCTTTAAACTAAACGTGTTTGGATTCCTCGTCGAAAGCTATGACAACCAAACATTCACAAATATAAATTTTCATATATTTTAATTTATCACTCTCTCGTAAACTGTTTAAAAATTCGCAGGAAAAAGTGCTTCCTAGATAAGGATGACACTGAGTTATATTTTCCCTATTTGAAGCATAGTGGATTATTTATAGTCAAGTTTTAACAAATTTTGCTTTAATTTGCGAATCTTACGTCGTTTTTGAGAGGTTTTATTCTACATTAAAATAAGCTTCATCATTTTTATCCTGTTCCAATGAATTAAACGTGAAATCCTTCATTGGGTATATCAAGCACAAGAGCAAAATCGCGCCAAATGACCTATGGTCGAATATCGACCATTTTTGATTTGAATGAAACTTTGCACACGTATTCGGGCTAGCAAACTGAGCATTTTTCACAGATGGAGAGATTTTTTACACCAATGAGTTACATTCTAAAAGGGCGTATGCCTTTTGACATAGGTTTTATTCGAAGCATTGTAGCCCAGAAACCGTTGGTTGTATAGAAAAACTGTCTGAGAATGAGTTGTAGGGAATTAAAAGTGCACCATAAAAATAATATACACTGTACAAAAAATTTTTTTTGACCAAAAAAATTAAAAATAAACATTAAATTTCAATTGAAAAAAAAAGAGTTGATTTTTTTTATTGTTTTTTATGGAGAAATGGAAAATAATTTTTTTATGGTAGATGATTTTTTTTTATAAAAATTCTAATTTAAACATTTTTCAAAATATTTGTATTCTGTTGATTTTGAAAGATGCAGAGAGTCATTTTGAATCAAAAAGCTCTTAATAGTAAACATTCTAAAGGCATCGGTTTTCGAGTTGTTTTACATTTGAGCAGGAAAAATTATTAATATTTCGGAAAATACACGTTTCTCTTAATTTGTCCATGGTTCTTCAGCAAAAACCATACGTTCATTGAAATGCTTGATCAAAAATATACAATTCATTCTTTGACAACAAAACGATTGGATAAATAACTCAAGCGCTAAACCTTAGGCTACCTACACGTTCCCCCTTGCCGAATGTTTTGAAAATATGTTTGTCGTGCAACACTACCTACTTGTTTACTAATAATAACTGTTTGTAAATTACGTAACCAATAACTACTGGGTTACCTATAATATCTGTTTTCGTATATAAATACGATTGCACTACTCCAGATGTGTTAGTAACAGTTTGCATTTTGTGAAGATGAATAAAGTGAAAATGGAATACACCAAGCCCAAATGCTGTAAACTCTTTCCTGATCATCGGTGATCATCAAGCTTACGCGAATTAAACGAAAACGTTATTGCAAAATTAAAAATATTGAACAGTCAAGCTCATTTTAATACGTCTTTATCAATTTGTGATTCGTGTAGTTATTGGAATGATAGTCAAGCCACCATTCATCCCTTCGTTGTTTACTATTCAGAATCTGGAACACTTAAGAATATCAGCTTCATCATAATATCGGAAGCACTCCATCATGATACTGTTGCGGTTCAGATGTTCATTGCCAAATTAATGAGTTTTTTGAAAACAACAATGGAGTTGAAAAAAATAACAGGAGGGTTGTGTGCAAAGCCACGACCGCAAGGTTGAAGTAGAATACTTTTACAGGAAAGATAACCCGGCTGCTTGCGTGTCAGTCATTTTTTCTAGTAAATAAACGTTGACTAATCAGATCAATCGAATTTTGCGCTTCAACAAGGATTGACCATTTTCAATAATATAGTAAGTTGCTTGTCATGATTGGGGCTTGACAATTTTAAAATTTTGAGATGAAATTTTTTCGGATGTCGTGCTCATGACTGAAGGAAAAGATAATTCAGTACGTTTTGAGATACGGAGATGAAGTAAAATTTATAACTTTTACAAATTTAAAAACGTGAATTAACTTATTAGAAAATATTAACTCTTCAATCAAGTTTTTATTTCATTCTGAGAAGGACAATTTGTTGTTCATTTTAATATCGGATAAGATGCCGATCACATCTTTGCGTTATCAATGACAGTGCGAATAAAGTATTCCTTGTGATAAAATAAACAGTGAAAAGCTCACTCAAAACTAGACGGCTCACGTGTTGTCAAAATGAGTTAACTTTTCATTGAATGCATTTACTAGTACCCGCTATCGCACAGAGACTGTATTTCACTAAAATGCCTCACTGCATCAGCTGCTATCGATGCTGATACCCGCTGCAACTGCTACGCTATCCGTAGCCATGCTACAGTTGTGGCCGCTATACGCTGCCATTGGTATCCACTATCCCTACTTCAGCTGCTATCGTTGCTGGAATCCACTGCAACTAGTGCACTATCCTTTGCTACGCTACAGCTGTGGCCTCTTTCCGCCATCGCTGGTATCCATTGCACTGCTAGTGCTGCTGCTAAGGGAGGACGACTGCTGTTGTCGCTGTCTAGAACTATAATGAGTCGCTTCGTCTGAAACAGGCTCTTATATAGCCTAAATAGCATGTTTTAAATGGCAAGGTACATGATTCTGTCGACCGTGCTTGGGAAGCAAGCATATAACGACCAATCAGAGGTCGAATTTTTCGTTTTGACAAGGCTTGACTATTTTCAATAGTACAATAGTGTGAATAATAAAATTACAATTATCTTATTTTGGGAAGAATCTTAGAAGATTTTCCAATCTATTGCTGCAAGAACGAAGGAAATCCATCGAATACTAACCGATTTATTAGCATTTGAAATTGGACATATTTTTCACTTTTTTCGGTTTTAGATTTTCATTTCACATCCCTATGTAGCCGAACTTCCTAAGAGAAGTATTCTACTTCAAAAGCGATATTAATGTCTGAAGGAGCTGCCTCACAATATAAAAATAGAAAAAACTTTGCAAGTCTTTGCAAGTTCAAAACAAAATATAACGTCGATGCAGAGTGGCATTTTTTTGCGACTTCTCATGGTAAAGGCCCATGCGATGCAATTGGTGGCATATTGAAACGAATGGCAGGAAATGCAAGTTTAGCTGAAGAACATGAACATCCCATTACAAGCGCAAAAGAATTGTATGATTGGTCTAATCAGAAAAGTAATAAAAATTCATCAATAATGTCAGTTAGTTGGGTATCATATGAAGAATATGAACAAGGAGTAACAGAATGGAGCAATATTTTCCGATTTCAGAAAATTCCGATTTTGTTCCGATTTCAGAAAAAAAGATACAAACGAAGCTGTTTTCAAAATATGACGAATCATTTACTTATGATGTATATAAAATATAAGGTGAAACTAGTTCTGTAAAGTATCTATGTCATAAAAAATATGTTCCTAAGATAATAAAATTTGAAAATAAATATTTGATTCTTATATATATTTATATCACTTAGAACATTTAACTCTTTTCTTGAGAACCGTTCGCCCAATCGTTTTGTTGTCAAAGAATGAATTGTATAGTTTTGATCAAGCATTCCAATGAACTTATGGTTTTTGCTGGAGAACCAAGGACAAATTAAGAAAAATGTGTATTTTCCTAAATAATTATAATTTTTCGAGCTTAAATTAGAAATAACTCGAAAACCAATGCCTTTAGAATGTTTACTACCAAGAGCTTTTTGATTCAAAATGACTCTCTGCATCTTTTAAAGTCATCAGGATACAAATATTTTGAAAAATGTTTGAATTAGAGTTTTCATAAAAAAAATCTACCATAAAAAAATTATTTTTCATTTCTCCATCCTGGACTGTTTTTTAAAAGTTGCGTATTAACGTCAAGTTTCTTTAAAAACAAACAAAAAAAAACTCAACTCTTTTTTTTAAATTGAAATTTAATGGTTATTTTTAATTTCTTTTGGTCAAAAAAAATTTTTTTTGTACGGTGGATATTTTTTTATGATGCATTTTCGATTCGCTACAAATCATTCTCATCATTCTGTGCCGAACACGCATCAGTATAGGACGTGTTTGGTGATCGCTCCGATAGAATATAAAACAAAAGACGCGCGAGCAAGTGTTGGCATTGTTTGCCTGGTCGAGTGAAGGTTCAAGGTCGCCCGCCTTTGTGCAACTGTTTCGCATCGTGGCTGTTTGCTGGTGCGTAAGCCGATTTGGCTGCTAAGTGATTTGTGCTACAGCAGTGGACGAGAATCTCAACACAAAAGAGGAAAAAGAAGAAGCCAACAGTTGACAGCGAGTTGTGTCGCTGTGCTGAGTGATCACACACCCGGCTCGCTGCTGGTGGCTGTTTGGAGCTGCTGTATTGGTGCTGCTGGCTGTAACGGCTGCAGCTTCGACCGTTCGGACAACCAACCCTGCTGAAAGGAGAAGTAAAGAGGTACGTGTTCTGTCGGCGCTAGTGCGCTAGATTTAGCGCGATGGATGTAGATCCCTCGCCTCCCGTGCCACCATCCCCGAGCCCCTCAGACCCTGTCCCTACTGCCAACCCTTCCTCTGTTAATTCTCCAGTCCCCCCTCATCTCAGGCTTTACCCGGACGGATCTCAGGGCAGCTTTACTGTTTTCTTTCGGCCAAAAGCAGGACCGAAATCGAAACCGTTAAACATCCTGCAGATTTCGAAAGACCTGACGGAGGGGTACAAGGCCGTGACCGAAATCTCCAAGGTCAGACCCAACAAGCTCCGTGTCGTGGTCAGCGACCTGGAACAGGCCAACGCTATTGCTCGCTCCGAGCTTTTCACACGCGAGTATCGCGTTTATATACCCGCACGAGACGTGAAGATCGACGGTGTCATAACCGATTCGAGTCTGTCGGTCGAGTGTATCTTGGCAAGCGGTTTTGGCTGCTTCAAAAATGCTTTGTGTCACGACGTAAAAGTAAAGATCATAGATTGCAAGCAATTGCGGTCTATGTCTCTTGTCAACGGCACAAAAGTGTACACTCCGTCAGACTCGTTTCGTGTTACGTTTGCCGGATCTGCTCTCCCTAGCCACGTCTCGATCGATCGGGTTCGTCTGCCTGTGCGATTGTATGTACCCCGGTTTATGAATTGCACCAATTGCAAGCAGCTAGGCCACACAGCCGCCTACTGCTGTAATAAGGCACGATGTAGCAAGTGTGGAGAAACTCATGCGGACGATTCTTGCAGTGTTAATGCTGAAAAATGTATTCACTGCGGGGAAAATCAGCATGAGCTCTCCACATGCCCGGTGTACATGCAGCGCAGAGATAAAATCAAGCGGTCACTTAAGGAGCGTTTAAAGCGATCTTACGCTGAGATGCTGAAGAAGACCGTGACCACTTCTACCATAACATCGCTTTTACCCATGCTGAGCAACCTAAGCTGAACAGCTAAAGCCCTTTGTCTCCCCGGGACCGCCGTTAGGCATTACTTCAGGGAGAGGGCCCGTCGTGCTTTTCGCACTTACCTCTATGGGTAGCAGAGCAGCCTATACAGGCCAGTTAGTTAACCGTTAACTAACTGGGGCACGTCGATGGTTTCCCGTCGATTGGTGCCCTGCAAAATACTAACGATCTGTGATGCTGCCGTGATGACCGCATCCCAGATTTCCCTATTTTCGCACATCCTACGCACTATATTCTCTGGCGTGGTGTCCATCCCACTTATTGCCAGCATTTCGTACCGTACCCGCTCGAAGCGCGGACATGTGAAGAACACATGCTCTGCGCTTTCTTCCGCACCCGTACAAGCGGGGCACATAGGGGACTCGGCGTACCCGAACCTATGCAGGTACTGCCTAAAGCAGCCATGGCCTGACAGGATCTGTGTCAGATGGAAGGTTACTTCCCCATGGTGCCTATTAATCCAGCCAGCTAACTCTGGAATGAGTCGGTGTGTCCATCTACCTTTTGTAGTGTTGGACCACTCCCGCTGCCACCTGGCCATTGAGGATGACCGTATGGTGTTGCGAATACCCCTCGTGTCGCGTTGGTCGAAGCATTCTACATCCTCTTTGACGATGATGCTGATGGGCATCATGCCAGCCAGGACGCAAACCGCCTCGTACGACACTGTTCGGTATGCGCACGCGACCCTTAGGCACATTAGCCTGTACGTACTCTCGAGTTTGCCGCGATGGCACGAGGTACTCAATACCTTGGACCACACTGGTCCTCCATACCTGAGTATGGACGTGGTCACGCTAGCAAGGACTTTGCGCCTGCTGCTACGAACCGCTGAGCTGTTTGCCATCATGCGAGACAGCGCTGCCACAGCCATGGAAGCTTTCTTGCAGGTGTAATCGACGTGGCTCCCGAACATGAGCTTGTCGTCGATCATAACCCCCAGAAGCTTCAACGAGCGTTTTGAGGCGATAGTGCATGTACCGGCACTGATCGATGCCTCCTGCTCAGACTTTCTGTTATTTACAACAATAACTTCAGTCTTATGGTGCGCTAGCTCCAGTTTCCTGGAGTGCATCCAGTCTTCCACTACGCGTATTGATAGCGCGGCCTTTAACTCTACCTCTCTAATAGACTCGCCATAGACCTCAAGAGTTATGTCATCGGCGAAGCCCACGATCACCACCCCTGGAGGGAGTGTTAGTTTTAACACGCCGTCATACATAGCGTTCCACAGTACCGGACCCAGGATGGAACCTTGCGGTACACCTGCGGTAACCGGAACGCTTTTCTGACCCTCGTTTGTGTTATACACTAGCACTCGATTCTGAAAGTAGTTGCCTAGAATTTCGTACAGCGACGTCGGCACTCTGAGACTCTGTAGCGCTAAGGCTATGGAGTCCCAGCTGGCACTGTTAAACGCGTTCTTCACGTCAAGCGTGACGATCGCGCAGTAACGAATGCCCCTCCTCTTGCGTTGGATTGCAACCTCAGCCGTTCTGGTGACGGAGAGAATTGCATCCACCGTGGACCTACCTTTTCGAAAACCGAACTGGTTGCTTGATAGACCGTTTTCACTTTCTGTATATTTCACCAGTCTATTGAGGATTACCCTCTCAAGCACCTTGCCCGCCGTGTCCAGCAGGCAGATTGGTCTGTATGCCGATGGGTCACCTGGTGGTTTCCCAACCTTCGGCAACAGCACCAGCCTCTGGCGCTTCCACACGTCCGGGAAGAGGCAGTCGTCAAGGCATTTCTGCATGACCGCCCTGAACAACCCGAGGGCTTCTTTGATGGCCGTCTTGATGGCCAAGTTCGGGATTCCGTCTGGTCCCGGAGCCTTGCCTACCTTCAGGGAGTTTGCGATCTCGATCAATTCATCTTCCGTCACCCTTACCGCATCGTCAGCCTCTGCACGGCTGCCGTCACTCACGGTAGGTGGTGACTCGTCAGCCGGAGGCCAGGGACTTGGTTCGTGGCTTGGGAAGAGGCCCTGAATGATCGTTTCTAGCATCGCTGGTGATTGTTCGGCCGGGGCTAGCGCACCTCTAGTCTTGGTCATAACGATCCTGTAGGCGTCACCCCACGGGTTCGAATTGGCACTGGCGCAGAGTCGTTCGAAACAGGCTCGTTTGCTGGCTCTGATTGCGCTCTTAAGCGTTGCCTTAGCAGATCTGAATGCGACACCGCGTTCCGCTCTTTGCTCGTCGGAACGTGCGCGCTGCATCCTCCGTCTTGCACGGAGGCATGCATTGCGCAGGCCTGCTATCGTATCGCTCCACCAGTATGTCGGTGGCCTACCCTCTCTAGGCGGACGAGACCTAGGCATCGTGGCGTCGCACGCCCATGACAGCATCGAATTTAGATGGTCCACATCCGGGGGCAGTTCACCCCCTTCGTGCTTCCATCTAATTGCCTGCCCAAAAACATCTGCATCGAAATGCAGTGTTTTCCAGCCGTAGAAGGATGGAATATTGGCCCTACTCGTTGCTTGCTTCCGCACGCCTACCTCATAGCGGATCGATTGGTGATCGCTATTCGTGTAGCTGTCGTCTACCTCCAGTTCGTGATCAGTCCCGGGCTGCAGAACGTCACATCGATAATCGATTCGGCACCGTTTCTACTGTAGGTGCACTTTGTACCAACGTTAGCCAAGTCTAAGTTGAGCTTTGCCAAAGCTTCCAACAAGACCTGGCCCCTCTGGTTTGTACAGCGACTCCCCCACTCGACTCCATCCACTTTGGCAATAACGTACCCTTCTCTGGAGGTCGACACAATCTCCTGAACCGGGGACCTGCCTGTCGTGCAAATGGCCGTCTTCCCAGACTTGTCCGATACCCAGTTACCGTTTCCGGTTGGGATACGGTATGGGTCCGAGACGATGGCCACGTCCGACAACGACTCAGCAGCCGCTTGGTGTAGCAGCTGCTGCGCCGCATAGCAGTGATTCAGGTTTAACTGTATCACCCTCAGGCCTGCGGCTTAGTAGCCGGCCGTGCAGCCGGACACTTGGGGCCTCCCATGGCGTGTTTGGCGTCCCGTTTACCGGTACATACCAGACACTTGGGAGGTGCACCGCAGTCCCGTGCCTTGTGGCCTGCGCCACCGCAGCGGCGGCATAAATTGGACCTGTCGGGCCCTTTGCACGACCAGGATTTATGCCCCCGCTCAAAGCACCTGAAGCAAACGTCGGGCTGTTGGAAGGTGCCCAGAGGGCAGACTGACCAACCCACCTTCAACGTGGCCTTCTTCAGGGCCTTGTTACCCTCCGTTAGTGGAAGCTTTATGGTGGCAACCTGGGTGCCGGCCGGGCCCCTGCGGAGACGAACTGCCTCTGCGGTTACTACCACTCCACACTCACGTTCGAAGGCTTGTGCTATGTCACACCCTTCGGTGATCTCGTCCAGGTTTTTAAGCTGGAGAGTCACTTCAGGAGTGAGGGCTCGGATTTTAACCTCCTCGCCTAGCACTTCCTGGGCCGTCTTTTTATAGGCACAGCCCTTGCCCTTCGCCTCTTTGCGGAGTTCGAGGATCATCTCGCCGGTGCGTGACCGACGAATTGTCCTGACGTCCGTGCCGAGGTCTTTGAGCTTGGGATCGCCTCTCATGGCCTTCAAGACTTCGGCGTACTTAGACGCATCGGTCTTGAAAATGAGGGCGTCACCCTTGCTCCGCCTACTCGCCCCTTGCGGCTTCTTATTGCGGTCGCCGCGCTTCGCGCGTCGTTCTCGCTTCTGCCGCTTCTTATTCACCACGGTAGTCCAATCCGTGGCTACGCCGTTTGCCGGTTCGCCGTTTGCTGGTTCTTTGCTCGGCTGGACCGACGAGCCAGCTTCATGGCTGTCACCGAACAACCGCCTCCGTTGCGTCCTGGGGGCCGTTTCCCCCGGAGAGCCCCTCGCACGTTTGCCAGTCGGTTCGGTTGAACAGACTTCGGCAAGCGATGCTGCAGCTGTTTGTGTGTATTTAGACACAGCTGCAGCACTCCCTTTTTCAGGCTGGTTGAGCCTCGCCTCTAGCGCAAGTGCCTTGCTTTCGGCATCATTAGCCCGTTTAAGGGCTTGCGAAAGCTCGGACTTCGCGCTGCATACGTTCATACGTAACAACAGAAGACATTGTTTCAGGTCTTTTGAAATGTTGCTACGTTCGTCCGTGAACTTGAGTATTTCATCAAGTTGTACGGACACCGCCTCCACGCTTGGGAACTTATTCATGTGGCTTTCTACCGCAGAGAGTAGCATAGCCCCAGATATCTGTTCCCGCTCCTTGGCGGTTTTAGGTGTTTCCACCTTGCCACCAGTCTTCGCCGTTCCGGTTGGTGCTGGCTTAGGCGTGCCCGCCTTTGCCCCAACTCGGAACTCCCCTGTCGGTGTCGCAAAAGGTGTACCAACCTGTGCGCCGCCTTTACCGGCATCGGCCAGTCTCGGTGGAGACCGGGCGATGCCCCGCCTGGCAAACGGGTTTACTAACCCGTCCGCCCCATCCACTACCTTCGCCTCTTCGTCGATTTTAATAGTAAACATTTTGGTTAAAAGGGTCCCCCTTCCAGCCGCTATCCTTGGTCATGGTGGAGTGGTCGCCTATATGGTCCCATGGTGGCCTATGCCGGAGCAGTGAGGTCATGGCTAGTGAAGGTCGCCATAGCCCCTCATGAGCAACTATGACGCCTCCCGACCGGCGTAAGTCAGGAAAGGGCATCTGATCCCACTCCTGCCTGATTCCCATCAGGCAATGACCGCGGAACGTACTGGAAGGCCGGCCAGGTTTTACGGGACGGAGACCCCTGCAGCCGTATGCCACCTCGCCGTTTCAAGCCGTTGTCACGCGACTTTACTAAGGGAGCTCGGTGCAGGTGCCGGCCCTACGTCGTGGTATAAAATCGTATTCCCTCTCAAAAACCTAAAAACACAGCGACCAGTACACCATAATTGGGACCTTACTGGTATCAGCCCCAATAGGCAGGTTAGTGCATTTGGATGATGGGAGCGGCACTACTCGCTCCGTCGAAGCTGTTTACGGGTGGCCGTGGCTTTTACGGGGAATCGACTGCCCAATGCCCGAAACCCCACCACTCCCTAGGCAAGCTCCCGCTGCCGGTCCAGGACCACCATAACATCTACCATAACATCGAACCCCTTTGATCTGTTGTCCTCTGATGAAACCGATTCTGACGATTTCCCAGCGGGAACAACTTATGCCAATCCTGGGGCGTCTAGAAAGAGGAAAAATATTTCCTCTCCTAAACTTCCCCGAAAAGGTCCTAAGATTTCCCAAAGTGAAATGAAAGTTACAAACAAACCAAACAGTGCTGCGGAAAAACCGAAGCAAACTCCTCATGGGCTTGCAAATTTAAAGTCCCAGAAGGAGTTCCCAGCACTGCCAGGAACATCTAAAACCCCAGTTGTTCCTTTTGCACTCCCAGTTGATGAAACAAACTCTGGATTAGTGAAATTTTCTGACATTGTGGACTGGATTTTTGAAACTTTCAATGTACCCGATCCAATTAAAATTTGTCTTACAGTATTCCTCCCAACAGTTAGATCATTTTTGAAGCAGTTGACTGCCCAATGGCCCCTCCTTGCAGCGATTGTATCCTTCGATGCCTAATTCATCTGCGTATACGAAGGATTCTATCTCTGTCTTACAGTGGAATTGTAGAAGTATTTTACCAAAAATGGATTCATTTATAGTTTTAATAAATAGAAACAAATGCGATGCATTTTCCCTTTGTGAAACTTGGCTTACTTCAAATATTATATCTAATTATATCTTCAAATATTATAATTATTATATCAAATGATATATCTCAACTTCCATGATTTTAATATTATTCGCCTTGATCGAGACACCCCATATGGAGGAGTACTTTTAGGGATTAAAAAGTGCTATTCTTTCTATCGTATTAACCTCCCCTCGATTGCAGGCATCGAAGTTGTCGCATGTCAAATGACAATAAAAGGTAAAGAGCTTTGTATTGCCTCAATATATATTCCTCCCAGAGCACAGGTTGGGCAACGGTTGCTCTTTGATTTAATAGAACTTCTTCCCTCGCCACGTTTGATTTTGGGAGACTTCAACTCTCATGGTGTGGCTTGGGGTTCCCCCTACAATGATAACCGCTCCTCTTTAATCTATAACCTTTGCGATGACTTCGACATGACTATTTTGAACAACGGTGAAATGACACGTATCCCGAAACCTCCAGCGCGCCCAAGCGCTTTGGATTTATCCTTATGTTCGACGTCGCTACGGTTGGATTGCACATGGAAGGTAATCCTCGATCCTCACGGTAGCGACCATCTGCCTATTCTTATTTCAATTTCTAACGGTTCAACTTGCATGCGACCAATTGACATTCCGTATGACCTCACACGGAATGTCGATTGGAAGTTATACGAGGAAATGATTTCAAAAGCGGTCGAGTCGATTCAACATCACCCACCACTTGAAGAATACAACCTCCTCGCGGGCTTAATCCTCGACGCCGCGTTGCAAGCCCAAACGAAGAAATATCCCGGCGTAACGATCAAAGAGCGGCCTCCAACTCCGTGGTGGGACAAAGAGTGCTCCGATGTCTACACGCAAAGATCGGACGCGTTTTTGGCCTTCCAGAAGGGAGGTATACCTAGCGACTATATACGGTATTCGGAGCTTAATACCAAGCTTAAAAGCCTGGCTAAAGCAAAGAAACGCGGATATTGGCGTCGGTTCGTGAACGAGACGTCGAGGGAGACATCGATGAGCACTCTTTGGAACACAGCCCGAAGAATGCGGAATCGCGTAACGGTCAACAAAAGCGAGGAGTCTTCAAGTCGGTGGATATTTGATTTTGCCAGGAAAGTATGTCCGGACTCTGTTCCTGAGCAAAACATTGTTCGCGATGCGTCTCCGGGCCACGACGCGATAGAATCACCTTTTACGATGGCAGAATTTTCAGTTGCCCTCCTGTCCTGTAACAATAACGCGCCTGGGTTAGATAGAATCAAATTCAACTTGTTGAAGAATCTACCCGGCAATGCCAAGAGGCGCTTGTTAAACTAGTTCAATAAGTTCCTGGAGCAAAACATTGTACCGCAGGATTGGAGGCAAGTGAAGGTGATCTCCATCCAAAAACCAGAGAAACCAGCTTCTGATCACAACTCTTATAGGCCGATTGCAATGCTATCCTGTATCCGGAAATTGATGGAAAAAATGATACTCCGTCGTTTAGACCATTGGGTCGATTAAAATGGTCTACTATCAGAAACTCAATTTGGCTTCTGCCGTGCCAAAGGGACGTTGCTTGCGTTGCTTTCGACAGATATTCAGCTGGCGTATGCTCGCAAAGAACAAATGGCGTCTGCGTTCTTGGACATTAAGGGGGCTTTTGATTCCGTTTCTATTGACATTCTTTCGGGTAAACTTCACCGACAAGGATTTTCTCCAATTTTGAACAATTTTTTGCACAATTTGCTGTTCGAAAAGCACATGCATTTTACGCACGGCGATTTGGCAACTTTTCGCATTAGCTACATGGGTCTTCCCCAGGGCTCAAGTTTAAGCCCCCTTCTTTACAACTTTTATGTAAATGACATCGACGAATGTCTGGCAAATTCATGCACGATAAGACAACTTGCAGACGACAGTGTAATCTCTGTTACAGGAGCCAAAGCTGCCGATTTGCAAGGACCATTGCAAGATACCTTGGACAATTTGTCTGCTTGGGCTTTACAGCTAGGTATCGAATTCTCTCCGGAGAAGACTGAGATAGTAGTTTTTTCTAGGAAGCATGAACCTGCTCAGCTTCAAACACAATTAATGGGTAAAACGATTTCTCAGGTTTTGGTACACAAATATCTTGGTGTCTGGTTCGACTCTAAAGGCACCTGGGGTTGTCACGTTAGGTATCTGATGAAAAAATGTCAACAAAGAGTGAATTTTCTTCGTACAATAACCGGACAATGGTGGGGAGCCCACCCAGGAGACCTTATAAGGCTTTACCAAACAACGATATTGTCTGTCATTGAGTACGGGTGTTTCTGCTTCCGCTCCGCAGCAAACACACATTTGATCAAACTGGAGCGAATACGTATTGCGTATCGCCTTGGGTTGCATGATCGAACTTAATTCTCAAACTCGTTTTATGACATTGTATTTCAATCACATGTCCCAAAATATAAACCCTTCTTCGAATATTCCAAATCGTGTCGACTTATCAAATACTTCTGATTCTACTGTTTTTTTCGATACATCCATGATAGAAGAAACTCGTGGAATCCCGGATCATTTACGCGTGCAGCAGATCCCCAAAATTTTTTCCAATAAATATCGAAATATCAACCGCGACAATATGTTCTACACTGACGGATCACTTCTTGATGGGTCCACTGCCTTTGGTATTTTCAATAACAATTTAACCGTCTCCCATAAGCTTGATAATCCTGCTTCTGTTTACGTCGCAGAAATAGCTGCAATTCAGTACATCCTAGGGATTATCGAAAAAATGCCCACGGACCATTATTTCATCTTTACGGACAGTCTCAGTTCCATTGAGGCTCTCCGATCGATGAAAGATGTTAAGCACTCTCCGTTTTTCCTGGGGAAAATACGGGAACATCTGAGTGCTTTATCCGAAAAATCTACTCAGATTACCTTAGCGTGGGTCCCTTCTCACTGCTCGATACCGGGCAATGAGAAAGCGGACTCTTTGGCTAAGGTGGGCGCAACAAACGGTGGAATGTATGAAAGACCAATTGCCTTTAATGAATTTTTCTCATTTGTAAGTCAGAATACGATCATCAGTTGGCAAAATGCTTGGACCAGAGGGGAGCTGGGAAGGTGGTTACATTCCATAATCCCCAAGGTGTCGACGAACCCGTGGTTCAAGGGGTTGGATGTAGGTCGGGATTTCATTTGCGTGATGTCCCGGCTTATGTCCAATCACTATAGATTTGACGCGCATCTCCGTCGTGTTGGGCTCGGGGAAAGTGGTATCTGTGCCTGTGGTGAGGGTTATCACGACATAGAGCATGTGGTTTGGTCATGCCCTGTACACCGTGACGCCAGGTCTAAATTAATAGCTTCCCTGCAGGCCGAAAGTAGGCAGCCGGCTGTTCCTGTTCGTGATGTCTTGGCGAGCCGTGACCTATCCTACATGTCCCTTATATACGTTTTCCTGAAATCCATCCACGCCCCAGTTCAATCCTATTCCCTTCCGCCTACATCCAACCAAACGACAAGAACACGTTAAGACCCCGGATCCGGAAACAGCAACTAGACCCGCACGATACTCTCAGGTCCCGAGGGAGACAACCCAATATGCCAGTCCGTAATATCTTGGCCCAGCAGCGGAACATGTGCTTACCTATGGCAATGAAAACCACCATACAGTAAACCAGGGCTTTTAATGCAAAATATTATAGCTTTAAGTTACATTTAGTTTCAGCTCGTAGTCGGCAGCGAGGATAAAAAATTTGCTTTTAGTTATTAAGATACTTTAGAAAGTAAGCTACCAGATATAATTGGCGCCGTTAAACATTAAATTGTATTTGTGCCGTGTCAAATAAATTATAGATGAACAAAAAAAAATCATTCTCAGACAGTTTTTCTATACAACCACCGGTTTCTGGGCTACAATGCTTCGAATAAAAAGGCCAAAAGGCATACGTCCTTTTAGAATGTAACTCTTGGGTGTAAAAAATCTCTCCACCTGTGGAAAATGCTCAGTTTGCTAAACCAAATACGTGTGCAAAGTTTCATTCAAATCAAAAATGGTCGATTAAATTTTCGCGTATTTCCAGGCGATTTGAAATGATTTTGCTCATGAGCAAAGTGAAGCATTGATGTCTCAGAAGTAAATTGGTCCGATCATGGTTCAATGCTGGTTCGATCATGATACAAAACAGGCTTTCGCGTTTCACCAATAATTCAAACTTTCAAGCAAATATTTCATATAAAAAGTGTTCCTACATTGAATTTAAATGTTACAGAAGCATATTACTGGAAAATAATAATACAGCAATCTTTAAATATTTGATTCTAAAATCACTGCTTGAAAACAAGACTTGGTTACAATTGTAAGGGCAAATTGGGCTCGAAAATAGACCATTTTTTAAAACTTTTTTAATAATAGTAATACTTAAGTAATCAGAATGAAACTTTCTGAACATCATTAGAAAAATTTTTCTGATTATGCGGTACATATTTGATACAGTTTTTTATTCAATAGTTGAGAAATCTCGCATATAAAAAATGGTCCGATCATGGTACATATTTTGACTGGTCCGATCATAATACAACACCCTATATGTTTCTTAAGAAAATCAAAATTTTTCACTCTCATCGAACAATAATCTGTGGACTGTTTATTTAACGGTGCTATAAATGAAAAAAAATGCAAGCACTTCTGATGTGACCATGCGTAGGTTGTAGCTCTAGTCGTGTGTTACTTACGCCCAAACTTGAAGGTTTTCAAATACCCTTCAAATTTGAAGTTATTGTCAAAAATCCGCCTTTGGACCGTTGGACCGGACCGTTCACATGTTTATTTTCAACTCTGTAATTTTTCCACCAATTCTTTATATATAGATCGTTTTGGAAAGGGAACATCCATAAAAAACGTAGCTTTCTTTCCCCCCCCCATCGTAGTTTTCTTAGTTTCATATTTGCTACGTAGCTTGGCTTGACCCCCTTCTTCCCCCGGTCACATTTCGTCAGAAAACTGCAAACCCCCCTCCCCGCTCGAATGATACGTCATTTATGAATGTTCCCAAAGGCGAAAAATAGGGCTTTCAAAACGTACAGATCAATCTATAGATTACGTGTAATGAGTAGTTTTAAAAAAATTGAAATATATTGTTTTTTTTTTTAATTTGAGAACAAATTTTCATCTTTATAAAAATGTACTCCAAATGCTCTTCTATAATTTGTTACAATCTACACTAGGTGGCATGGGGGTAGCCAGAATTTCGATTAGGGGAGGGGGGCAAGTTTTTCAAAATTTTTGAAGTATAGAAATAAAAACTAGTAGTTAGTGATCAACACGGATTTGCCCGGTACTTTTGCCGCTGCAATGTTTTTGATCTGGCTGATACTTTACACAGATTTTTCAATGGGCTAGAAATGTCGTTTTGTGCTAACGTATGCGTTAAAAAATGGACTTTTTCCGGATGGTGGTAAAAAAATAACTAAGACAGATAATTGAGTTGGATAAATTTCCTATGAAAGGTAATTATGTTAGCTTACTTGCAAAATAAAACTACGATCTTGCGTGCGGCCTTCCGGCAGTTAACTGGAACATTCGCCATGGCGGACGGAAACATGCGTGTAGGCATGTTTTTTTATTCCGTATCCGGATATCCGAGTATCCGGATGGTATTCGTTCACCCATCCGTGATCCGAGCTTCGGATAACCGGATCTCTTGATCGGTTGCACAGACCACCAGGCCAAGCGCTCGCAGCGATGTAGCCACTTTTTCCTCGGTCTTCCTCTTCAGTATCCTTTGGAGCTTCTTGTCGCTCAGGATCGGCGGCCGTCCGAAACCGGGCTTTCTTTCAATGCTCTGATTGGTGCCCAATAATGCCATGATGTTGTGGATGCCGGAACGGGCGTATCCGGTGTCTACGAACTGCCGCACGATGTTCGTTTTTGACGCGGCGGGGTACCGTTATTTAAACGCGCAAATCATTTTTTTCTGATGACTCATGAGTTAATATGATTGTTGCTGCGTGCGTAGTTTCGTCAGTGCGTGTAAGGGTAAACTTATGAAAATTTGGCAATTTTTGTCTATTTGTTTTTAGCGCAAACGTTATTAGAGATATTGAAAACAAAATTCGGCCCCCCCTGCCCCCTCTGGCTACGCCTATGCTAGGTGGCATCAGAAGTTGTTGCATTTTCTTCCATTTGTAGCACCGTTTAATAACAGCCCAAATATTATTGTTCGATGAAAGTCAAAAATTCTGATTTCCTTAAAAAACATGTTACTCAGCGAATTATCAGCCGATTTACAAAAATAAGTTTTTTTTTATGTCGTAATTGAATATAGTTTTAAACTGCTAGTGTACTTGTAGTACTTTTCTTACAAAAATAACTGACAAATTTCAAGTGAAGTTGACAATTTGCGTGAAGAAGTTTAAAAAATTAGATTTACGCTCGAATAACTCAACATATTTTGATGAAGTTAGTACAAACCTGTATATATTTTAAAAACTCTATTTCTCCCCTTCCCAAAACGGCTAAACATTCAAAATCGGTTAAAAAACAAATGAATTAAAAATAATTTTCATGCGCTGAGGTCAAAATACCAGCATTTTGACCATAACTTCAAATTTTACAACCTTCACTGTGTCACTTCAAAAGTTCTTGCATTTTTATTTTTATTTGTAGCACCGTACTATCCTCTCGGTAGTTAGACGCTTTGCTGTCAGAATACTTTTTAATGAAAAAAAAAAGTTGTTCAAAAGCCCACGATGAATGATTTTCCGGAGGGTCCTAAATGAAAAGTAAAATGCTATACTTTCAAATTGTGAAGATTTTGGTGATGCCCAATTTTTTGAAATAAAGTTGTTCTACGATACACGCCGTGAAAAGCTCGTTTTGATGCGGCTACGAGAAAACGTGAGGCTTCTCATCCGAGTGATTCAGAAAGCAATGGGTATGAAATTCTTTCTACTATAGGGGGTCAAGAATTTGAAGCTAAAGTTCCACATGTTGTGGTAATAGTTGCAAATTATAAATCTTTTCGTTCAGAACTTTCATCATTTCCGCCTAATCCACTCACTGGATAAACGGTCTTTGTCTTCTCCAAGTGATGCCATGTCCGCTGGTGTGGTGTTTGCGATCAGTCGTCAAGACCGTCAGTCAAAGGTACGGGAGTCTTCCTAGTTCCTTGAAGGGCGCAGGCAACAACAATATCGTTGTTTGCGTATCGCCTTAGGTTGCTTGCAGTCGACCCATATAATGAGTTTGGAGGACTTAGCAGGAGTTCTACCAAACGACAAGGACACGTTAAGACCCCGGATCAGGAACCAGCAACCAGAACCGCGCGATACTCTCAGGACCCGAGGGAGACAACTCAATATACTAGTCCGTAACATCTTGGCTCAGCAGCGGAACATATTGCATATGCTGCTTACCTATGACTCAAGGTCAAGAAATTTAAGTTCCCATTCTGAGTAAAATGCCGGTATGAAGAAAGCTAAAGCTCCACCTATTGTGGTAATAGTTGCAAATTCATTGAGCAGACAGTATGTGAAGTAGAGAAAGAACGAAAGAACGAACGCTGCCGACTTATTCTATTGCTCATCCACACACTGCTGTGCAAGCGTTATTTATAGATTGAAAGGAATGTCTTATCACACACAGAAGAGTCAGCTGATGCTGATAACTCTTATAGACCTGTGTGATCGAGACCAAAGTCAGTCTGCGTCGTGCTTGCAAGTGCGACACAACTACGGAAGGTGCTCCGTACGGCTAAATTTTTCGAACTAAATTTCTATTTTCAACAACGGCTTTATCCCGTTAACACGCAAGTTCATTAAGCAGACGGTATGTGAAGTAGAGAAAGAACAAAAAATAAGCGAACTGGAAATATGATACAGGTTTGGAAAAATATCCCGACGGGATGCGGTATATTTTTCCAAATCTGTATCATATTTCCAGTTCGCTTATTTTTCGTTCTTTCTCTACTTCACATACTGTCTGCTTAATGAATCTGCGTGTTAACAGGAAAAAGCCGTTGTTGAAAATAGAGCTTTTCGTTCAGAACTTTCATCATTTCTTTCTGATGTGAAACTTAATTTTCAAGTTGGCCGTCGAGGCGAAATTCGTATTTTGGCCGAATTTTTTGAAGGCTATAAACATCTATTACTGTATTTGACTGAAAAGAAGTACAAGTTTTATACCTATGATGCAAAAAACAAGAGACCGTTTAAGGCTGTTTTGAAAGGTCTTTCAAATGACCAAACTATTGATGAAATTAAAGATTGTTTGACAGAATTACTTGGTTTTTCCCTCAATCAAGTAACTTTGATGAAACGTAAATCAAATGCAAATATTAATAATACTGGAATACACCAGGAAAATTACTTGCTATATTTTGATCGTACCAATGTAAGTTATTTAAAATTTTTAGAAAAAGCACGTGTTTTATTCAATGTGCGAATAAAGTGCGAAAATTTCAAGAGACATGGAGGCATCCATAATCTCACGCAATGCCGGAATTGTCAAGCCTATGGCCATGGAACTCGCAACTGCTATATGACAACAAAATGCATAATTTGTGGTGACTCATCTCACACAAAGGACATCTGTTCTGTGAAAGAGACCACTGATAATTTCAAATGTGTAATTGTGGGGGTAAACACATATCAAATTTCTCGATTGTCCTGTTAGGACAAAAATTATTTCTTCCAGACAGCGTAGGTATTCAAAACAACCTGCTGTCAATAATATTCAAGTAGGTAATCAAAAAACATTCAATAATGTTCAGACAACACCAGCCTTTCCTGTAGCTAGTGTGTCTGTAGGTAATATTTCAAATTTAGGAAACAACAAATTGAAAATAATTAATCCTGTTCAGGCACCACCAGGCATTTCATATGCTAGTGTCCTTAAAGGTAAAATTTCGAATTCAAACAGCAACAAGCCTTTCGTGTTTGGTGCTGAAAAGTCAGCCAGTATTGATTTAGGTATTCCATCTCCCGAGAAGATTGACTACCTACAACAATTCATGCTGCAGCTAATGTCCGCTTTATTGAACTGTAACTCGATGTACGAGGCTGTTCAAGAAGGCATAAAATTTACAACTAAAATCGTTATGAAATTGAAATTCAGCAATGAATTTAAATAATGCTGTAAATTCTCTAAATTGGAATTCTCGCTCTCTAAAAGCGAAGGAAAATGATTTTTATGATTATTTAACAGTCCATGGTGTGCATATTGCAGTTGTGACTGAAACGCTTTTAAAGCCTAACATAAAACTAAAAAGAAACCCCAACTTTATAGTTCACAGGTTAGATAGAATTGATGTTGCCAGAGGTGGAGTTGCAATAGTTATTCACCGTCGAAGGAAACATCGTGTTATGCCTCATCTTGAAACGAAAACGAATCGAAACAGATACTGGTATTTTATTTATAGCCGCAGTGTATTTACTTAGTTATTTAAGGTTTATTTATTTATTTGTTTATTTATTTATTCTTCTTTAAAATTCATCCGACACAGGGTCTTAATGAATTGGTGGCTGGGAAAAGCCGCCTTGAAAAAGCAGTAGCGGATTTCAAAGTGGCATAAAAACCCAGCATCTTGATAACAGGAAGATTACAAACATATGACAATACTTTTCAATACAATGATTTTAAACATACAAACAATGGTCAAACAAACAAACAGTAGTCAAGAGCTAAAAATTAAAATATTGTCCATTTAAATTGTACTCCTTTGCGAGATGACGGATGTGTTCATGCAGGCCTTAATAAGTACGTTGCGGAGGTAGCTGCAGGAGTCGCTGATGTCGCTTAGGGCGAGAGGGGCAGTGCAGTTGAAGTAACGACAGTATGTTGCGGCAATCATAGATGCCAGTTAGAATTTTATGTGCAGTTTTAACAATCATGTCCTTCCGTCGCCATTCTAATGGTGCTATGCCAACCAGCGATCCTCATCCTCATAGGGCGGAAGCATGTCAGGATTTCTCCAAGGCAGGGTGCGGCAAATCCTTCGGACGAAAAGCTTTTGTACACGTTCGATGCGTTGGGTCCAAAACTCGTAATATGGGTCCCACATGGCACAGGCGGACTCCAAAATGGAGCGTACCAGTGAACAATAGAGGGTTCTCATGGTACCAGGATCATCAAATTCCTTACCAATTCTCATAACTAGGCCAAGTTGTCGGTTGGCTTTATTGATAATCGAGGTATAATGTGGCCTAAACCTAAGTTTAGTGTCGAGTATAACACCAAGATCAGTAACAACGTCGCAGCGCGTTAAGTTCATTCCAGCAATGCGGTAATCATAAACCAGTGGATGTTTTTTCTGTTAAAGCTGATTATGGAACACTTAGGGATACTTATCGACATATAATTAAGACGGCACCAATCAGCGAAAAGATCAATTAGCTCTTGGAGTCTGGCGCAGTCGTCACGCGTTTGAATGAGCTTATGGATTTTAGTATCTTCGGCGTACAATAGTCTCGTGCCTGGAGGCAATATTCGGGTAATATCGTTTATAAATAATGAAAACAGCCGAGGTCCTAAAATACTGCCTTGGGGCACTTCGTAATTGCTACAAAACCAGCTAGATTGTGACGTGCCCAGTTTAACGGCAGTTTTGCGATCACGAAGGTACGAACTAATCCATGCAACCATCTCAGTTGAAGCACTTAATTTATCGCATTTAGCGCATAATATTCCGTGATGAACGCGATCGAATGCAGCTTTTAGGTCCGTATAGACCGCATCAACTTGAAAAATTTTGATCCATATTTCGTAAGCAAAAAGATCCGAATTCCAGAAGGTTAGTCGTCACGGATCTGCCGGGGTAAAAACCATGCTGAGCAGTGGAGATGTAGTTTTTCGCGAAACATTAAATGATCGTAAACTACAGCCTCCAAAACTTTCGAGCAAGCGCAGAGAGATGAAATCCTACGATAATGCTCCACATTACGTTTATCGCCCTTTTTAAAAATCGGAAACATGTCGCATTCTTTCCAGCTGCGGGGGAATTGTTGACACTGCAGAGAAATGTTGAAAATGGATGCCAATGGAGATTTTAAAGCCTCGAGGCAGTTTTTCTAGAAGACAGCTGGAATGCCATCAGGGCCAGGGTGATATGATTGTTTCAGATTTCTGATAGCCTTCACTACATCCTCGTTCATAACCCTGAGGTACCTTTAATGACCGAATCGCTGGGAACAGACAGCAGAGCGGCGGTAATATCCTCATCTGTGGCGCAACTACTGTTAAAAACGCTAGCGAAATGCTCAGCAAATAAATCTCATTTACTGTTTAACGTAGATGCTTCTCTTTGAAGCAGGAACATGCTGGAGGAGAGACCGTCCTCTTTGCGTTTTGTGTTGACAAATTTCCAAAATCCTTTAGGATTAAAGCGAAGATTACGTTCTGTTTTCTGCACGAACAACTTATAGAGTCTTCTGTTTAACGCTCTATAAGATCTGCTTGCAGAGATAAAGTGAAATCGGTTGGCAGGATTCTTGCACTTTTGGTATGCGCGAAGAGCTGATTTTCGTTTCCGATTGAGACGAGTCAGATGGTTATTCCCCCAGCTGGGTTTGCGACGAGGACAAACTCTAGGCACATGATGAACAATCAGTTCATAAATAATGGCAGTAAATCTAGACACAGCTACATTATTATCGATGCAGTTAGTAACAGAACTCCAATCGACACTGCACAGTGCGGTGTTAATGGCATCGTAGTTTTCTCGCCGAAAGTCAAAGCAAGTACAATCAAAATCGTCAATATAAAACGTTCGATTGATCTTTCAAACGTAACCATTAAAGGTGGATGATGGGCATCAATCTTTCAGATGGGGTCGGGTGCAGGGCTAACTGAGCATGCTGGTAAACCATGGGAGTTTGCAAAAATTTTATCCAAAAATAGACTGTGCTGGTTGCAAACATTATTCATTTGGAACAGGCAGTGAAAGGACATACCATCTAATAATCGTGAGCTGCCAGCATTTATAGATGAGCGCAAAGCATCAACAGAAAGATAACCGGCCTGTGGGAGCGCCGACCAGGTTAAACCGGGACGGTTGTAGTCACCACACAGAAGTAAATCGTCATCAATATCGATTGCGTTAACAGCTTTTCTCAACCGACAAAATATGCCGATCGATAATTTTGACTTCGTTCCGCAAATTAGACGGAATGTAACAAGCTCCGATCACAATATTGAATTGATTATTCTTAATCGTTACCCAAACTTGCTCAAGAGTTTCATCCATAGCATCTATCAGCAACGCAGAGAAAAATGATCGTCGAACTGCAATAACTACTCAAGGGAGATTAACGAAAACTCACGAGGAATAAATCTAAGTTTTTTATCATCGGTGATTTTAATGCAAAACATCGATCGTGGAATAATGCATAAAGCAATTCCAATGGGAAAATATTGTTTAACGATTGTTCGGCTGGATTTTATTCAGTTTTATTTTCAAATGTTCTTACATGTTTTTCTTCTGTTAGGAATCCATCCACAATTGATTTGGAATTAACAAATCAAAGTCATTCATGCAGTGATTCGTTAACTCATGCTGATTTTGATTCTGATAATCTTCCTATAACTTTTTCCATATCCCGTGAAACTATTTTAAATTCCACTAGATCTGTGTTTATTTATCATAAGGCCAATTGGGATCGATATCTTACCACGATCGAAAAAAGCTTGAATTGTGATATTGTTTTACAAAACAGTGTTGACATTGACGGAGCATCGGATGATTTGTGCAGTTTAATACTCAATGCCCGAAACTTATCAGTTCCTAAGGCTAGAGTGAAATTTAATACACCAATAATTGACAACTTCTTATACGTTTGAAGAACATACGGAGACGTCAATATCAAAGAACTCGTGATCCTGCTTTGAAAGTTATTTTTTAGAGATTTACAAATGAAAATCAAACAAAGATTCACTTTCTTGCGAAATGAAAATTTCACGAGAGAAGTTGAACCACTAAAACCATATTCCAAACCTTTCTGGAAGATTTCGAAGGTTCTTAAGAAACCTTCAAAGCCCATTGCAGTCCTCAAAGATGGTGACAACATATTTCTTACGAATGAACAAAAAGCTCAAACACGTGCTCAGCAGTTCGAGAGTGTTCATAATTTCAATTTGAACGTAATGAGTCCCATTGAAAATGAAGTATCACAAAAGTATGATCAGATCACCACTTAAGAATTTCTTCCTGAAAAGGTACTAGAAACAAACTTGAACGAAATACGGACTATTATCAAGAACTTTAAAAACATGAAAGCACCAGGAGATGATGGGATTTTTCGTATCCTGCACAAAAGACTTCCCGAAAGTTCTTTAAATTTCTTGTTGAGAATATTTAACAGATGCTTTGAATTAGCATATTTTCCCACAAAATGGAAATGAGATGGATATTTTTTCGGTATGAATCAACAACATGCAATATAAATTGAAGTTCGTCTCCATTATGAATTAAAACACGGTTACAATCTTTCATAATTTACATCGAGTAATTTTTAGACAGAAGTTTGCTATTCCTCATCATTTTTCTCTTTGGCTGGGTTACGGTCTAAAAAATCAATATTAAGTTCAAAACTCAGAAAGAAAGCATCGGTTTTGTATGAAATGAAATGGGATCACATACTACTTCAGGATTTGAATGTTTGAGATACTTGACAAAAACTACAAAAGGATCCCTTGCTTTCAATTGCCTGATCATTTTTCGTTTGAGTTCAATGATGGCAATTTCGGTCACGGGTTACTTTAAAACACGTTTTATTATGTCAAAGCCGGCTTTCACATAATAAAACGTGTTTTAAAGTAACCCGTGACCGAAATTGCCATCATTGAACCCGTTAACTATTTATTGGACAAACAACGCTTAACATTTTCGTTTGATTTCAAGCGGGACATCTGAGTCTAAAAGAGCCATTCCAACTTATCCTGGGATTAAATACCACAAGTGAATCTTCATCATTTCAGTTACAGCGTCTGAAACTACTTTTTTAATCTCGGCACATGCGAAAGAATCATGTAGAAAATTTATTACTCGATTAGGACATTGAATAGGTTTCGCACATAGAAAATGTACCTGAATAAAAAGTTTGACTATAAAAACAGAAATGTTGCGAATGCAATTTAATTCTTCTTTATTTATTTATTTATTTATTTATTTATTTACTACTACTGCCAACAGACATGAAATAACTTGTCCTAATGGCTACTAATATAGAAGTCGACGGAACAGTAACAAAAATTTCGAGCGTATAACACTAAACGATAAATGATAATCGAAGGCTTGTGATACTCTGTTGAAAGCGCGTTGTATACCGATGATGGCACTATTAGAGCTGTAGTTAGTTCGACGAAAGGGCAATAGCAACGCTGGCATCCTTCGCAGAGTTCTAGTGGGGGCATTCAGGTTGATTTGGCGAAGAATGGCAGGGCAGTAAACTCGTGATGTCAGCATATCTGATACTAGCATAGCACGCGCTGTTTCTCGGCGTAGTTGAAGAGTGTCGATCTGAAGAAGCTGACAGCGATCCTCGTACCTAGTATTACGCATAGGTTGCCGCCAAGGGAGCGTTCGAAGGGCATAACGTACAAACCGCCGCTGGATCTTTTCAATACGATGGATAGCATTGTTATAGTGAGGGATCCAGACCGTTGAACAGTACTCCAGTGAAGACCGAACCAGCGAACAGTAGAGCGTGACTAAACAGTGGATATTTTTAAAATCACGCGTCATTCGGAAAATAAGTCCCAGTTGTCTGGAAGCTTTCGCTACGATGAAAGATATATGTTGTTTAAAGGTGAGTTTTTCATCCAGAAGCACTCCGAGGTCCTTGATGAATTCGACTCGTCGTATTAGGGAACCGTTAAGGGTGTAATCAACATGTAGTGGCCGGAGTTTTCTAGTGAACGTGATCACGGAGCATTTGGATGGGTTAAGTGTCATTCGATTCAACTCGCACCAGTTGGCGAATATGTTAAGTTGTTGCTGAAGAAAAGTGGCGTCGGTGGTATGTTTTATTTTGTTGAAAAGCTTCAAATCATCGGCGAATGCTAGACGAGGGCATTTTACGGAGTAGTGAACGTCGTTGAAATAAAGCAGGAACACTAGTGGGCCTAGATGACTGCCTTGGGCGATCCCGGAAGTAGCGGAAAACGATTGGGAGATTTCGTCGTCGATTTTAACACTCAGTGTACGTCCCATTAGATAGGATTCTAACCAGCTCAGAAGGTGACCGCTGAAGCCGTAACGGTCGAGTTTAGCGACAGCAACACGATGGTTAATTTTATCAAATGCGGCTGAGAGGTCCGTGTAGATCGTGTCCGTTTGTGATCTTTCGATAAAGCTGTCGACAACAAAACTTGTTAGGCACATTAGGTTCGTCGTGCAGGAACGTTTCGGTAGAAATCCGTGCTGTTCGTCAGCTATGCTATTCTGGCAATGCGAGGTAATAGGTTGCAGCACGATTAGCTAGAACAGTTTAGATATAGCACACAGAGCTGATATTCCACGGTAGTTGTCGATTTGCGTACGATCACCCTTCTTATAGACCGGGAACAAAAAAGCATGTTTCCAAGATGTAGGAAACCTTCCTGTGGAAAGCGACAAGCGGAACAAAAAGCTCAACGGAATAACTAAACCGGAGATACACTTTTTTAGCAACGTGGCAGGAATACCATCTGGACCAGGAGAGAAAGAGTGTTTAAGTTTAGTAGCGGCAGCAATAATCATAGTGTCATCGATGTTGATGGAGGCGACAGAACGTCCAGTAACGGGAACATTATTGGCAGCTTCGAAAACTTGATCTTCAGTGAGAACTTCATAACTGAATACGCTCGAAAATTTCTTGGCAAACAGTGTGCAAATTGCGCTGGAGCAATCTGCTCTCTCACCAGCAAGCTCCATAGTAGAAGGCAGGCCAGCTTGCTTCCGCTGCATGTTGACGAAATTCCAAAACTTCTTGGGGTCTGTCTTTAACTTTTTTTCCATGAGCCGTCTATAATTAGAGTAGCAACGTCGTCGTAATCTTTTGTACTCATAATTAACTTGACGATAGTGATCGCGTAAACAAAGCGCACCACTTGCTGAAAATCTTCTCAGTGCAGCGTTTTTCAACGATTTCAGGCGACGTAGTGCTGATGATTGCCAGGGAAGATACTTCTGATTGCGTACTTTGGGAACAAAGCGTTCTAACAGTTCGCAACAGATAGATGTAAAATCATTTACAGCCAAGTCGATATCGATAGGATTTAAAGCATTAGTCCAGTCAACGTTATGTAGCGCGCTTAACAAACCATCATAGTCAGCTCGACGAAAATTGAATCGAGTCGAGTTTGATAAAAACGGGGGATCGATACTGTATCGATTTTCAAGAGACAGTACAAGAGCCGGATGGTGAGGTACGGTCTTAACAAGAGGGTCGGGTGCGTATGCCATCTTGGGGGCCGTCTCGCTAAAACTGACGAAGCAAAGGTCCAGGCAACGTCCGTTTTCATTAGGATTTCCGTTAATTTGCTGTAAGCCAGCGGCGTTATAACCGTCAAGAAGGTTCAGTGCACAATCGTGAAAAGTAGACTGAGCCGGGTCGGGGTAGTAGAAGCCGTCGCGAGAAGGACGCCAGAGCAGACTGGGTAAATTGAAATCTCCAACTATTATGATTTCGTCGCACGGTTTGGCTTTAGCGGTTATCGAATAAACAGACTGCAGATGGGCATCGATCAGTTGCTTTTCATGGGTACGATCAGGTGGGAAGTAAACAACGCAGATGAATAGTTTCCTATCGGCTAGCTGGACAGACACCCAAATCTGTTCAAGCATATTCCACGAGGGATCACTGATAATATTTGCTTTCAAGCGGCGACGAACAGCGATAAGTACGCCTCCACCGATCGTTTTCTGGCTGTTAAGTGAGCTCCGGTCGCAGCGGAAACCCTCATATTCGTCACCGAACAGATAAGATGATAGGGTACGATCGTCCAGCCAAGTTTCCGTTAGCGCGATAAAATCGTAACATCCCTCCGAAAAAGCGAGCATATAGTTGTCAATGTTGGAATTCATGCCGCAAGTGTTCTGGTAGTAGAGTTGGGCCAGCGTGTCCTGATCGCGACGTGGCGTTAGCAACGGAGCTTGCGGCGTTGGTAGGCTAAAACACGAATCAGAATGTTGGCATTCATCGTCAGGCACATGAAAAGACGGTGGATACTTAACTTGTGCGAGAGTCAGTTGACTCTCGCAGTCCAATAATAAAGCGTTTCTATTGTCGAAATCTATCCTGTCTTATCTGATCGAAGTCGAATTCGCGAACGAAAACACCGGTGGGCCAAGTAGAAGCACGTAGAGCGGCATCCTTATGCTCTTTCGGTATCTCCACCCGAAATGATATAAATTTCAAATTCGTTAGTTCCACATTTTTTTTCACCAACATAATAACGTTAGGTGCTTCACTTATGCCGAGACACTCTCGGGTCATCGAAACGACATCATCAGCTGTGTGACTGGGATCTAATCTGCTTACATAGAGCCAAAACTGCTGCCGTTCATCAGCAACTGTTTTTATTTTGCACTGTGTTGATCTCGTACCACACACACCGGCCGCTGCAGAACGAAACTTCACATTGTCTTCGCGGCTCCTTTTAGGTGTCGGTTGTTCTCCGGGCTGTCGCTGAGAATAAAAGATCTTCTGAGCTGGAACAGCCGCGCTGGTAGGAAAGTGTTTCTCGATGCGATTCGACAGATTTGTGACGACTGTATTCAAATTAGCGACAGCTTCACACAGTGATGATGTATCGGTGGCTGGATGTGTGTTGGGGGCTGGGAGCTGCAACCAGTCGTTAAATCTTTTTGCGCACTCATCGCATAACCAAAAAAGATTATCACTGAGGGTTGATAACACATCCAAAACAGAGCGCTGCAATCCTGGTATGCAGGTGCGATGAAACATCGAACCACAGTTTCCACGGCAGACTACTCTGTCGATTCCGTTGATAGGTGAGCTGCATGTTTCGCAAACAGAAGCCATGATTAGAACAACAGGGACACAATGCCAGTAAGCGCCAACTTAAAAACGGTGATTTTGCAACAGAAACGGCTGTAAATACTCCAAACTCGATATCACACGCGTGAAAGGCGTTGTAAAAGAGCAATAGGTAGAAAGAAATGTTTGTATTTAGAACTTTTACTCGAATAAAAATGTCGAAAAGTAAAATAACGGTTAGAGCAAAGTAAACAAACTATTGGCGTGTTGCCAGAAAAAAATGTGGTCAATGATCGGAGCAAATTTATTTGCAGGCAATAATCGTTTGTTGCCATGAATCTTGCGTGGAATGAGTGAAAAAGGGTCGCTTTACAACCAAGAAATATGAATGCCAACTCCAAGAGCTCTTTAAGGGAGCTGCATGGCCGCAAGTTTACAAAGTCCGATTTGCCAAGCGGATGGTCGTAGGTTCGAATCCTAGTAGAATCTGGCCATTCGTTGTCACAAAGGATTTAAGGTTGGGTTTATTTTATTATAATACCTTGGTGTGCTTCCTCTGAACAAAATAAGTCCCTCTCATAATAAACTGACCAGAAGGACGCCCAACGAAACTTCTCCAGGCAATTAAAATTGGTGATATTTGGCAGGAGGAACGAGGCTTGGTATAGTACAGCAAGTCAGTGTGTAAAAAGAAGGGTGAAATCTTTACACACAAGCAGGGATAAAATGATAATAAGCATGCCAATGCTCAATAGCGGAATTGCTAATAACAGAAGTGCAGGATACAGCAGACACCCGGGCATATCTCACAATAGGTCAACTATTCTGGTCGCAGTGAAGGGGTCCATACAAGAAAAAAGAGCTTTTTATAATCGCCGCGAACTTGATTGCGTCTGAGCCGGTTAAGCGAACTATTGGATCATTGATTGGCTATGAATGAATTGGTTTAGTTTGATGCTTTTGTAAAACGGTTGAAGACGATTGATTATATTATTGTATGAAAGTTCATAGATATGAAGAAGACGAGTAAGATTGGTTAGCTTACTACCGAGCAAATCACTTAAAAGAAAACAGCAACACAAACTTATCCGAAATACCCCAATCCACTAGCGTATTATTAACTTCTTTGGCGATATTTTTGCCGGAGCTTGAATCAATTTTAAGCGCGCCCAAGAGCTTTGCTGTTCCATCTTAACTCACAAGTATTGCAATTCGATCAACATAAGGTCTACCGACTATATTTGTTACAATTTTACCGTTCTAATGAACTAGATCTTTAATGTAGAACTATTTCATGAAAAAATAATAATAATACTAAAATTAACATTAAATTTATACGCAAAGTTCCAAATTATAATTTCTAGAATACTACATTGCCAATGAAGTCGGAATTTGCTTCACCATTTCGATTTTAACGGTTCACTTCACGGATCTGCTGCAATAAAGTACGATTTTGGGTATAATCACTGAATGGCAGCTTCAAACCCTCTAACGTATACAAGAGATCATTCATTTATCACGTAACGTACTCAGAGTAGGGAGGTATTCAACGAAGTGTTCGATTGCCGGATGCTCCCATGCAAAACTGCGTTTCTTAGGGGTGGGAGGTACTCAAAATTGTCAAAATTTCCCGTTACGTAATATGTGAATGTCCCTAATGCTATACTTTGATAATTAAAAAGTATTTCGACGCAAAATATACAACTAATTTAAGAAACAAAGGCAAAAAACTGCAAAAAGTGATAGAAAACCAACGATTTTTATGAGAATCAATTTTTTTTCAAATATAAGCGTTTTGTGGGTCCACTGGATCAACTTCAAATTTTTATGGCTTATTATTTGAGTAAAAAGGAAACTTTTTCCGCCCGTTGCTCATCGAAATCGCATGATGTTGCAAAAAAGGCCACTCTAATATATATACATATATATATATATATATATATATATATATATATATATATATATATATATATATATATATATATATATATATATATATATATATATATATATATATATATATATATATATATATATATATATATATATATATATATATATATATATATATATATATAAATATATATATATATATATATATATATATATATATATATATATATATATATATATATATATATATATATATATATATAAATATATATATGTATATATATATATATATATATATATATATATATATATATATATATATATATATATATATATATATATATATATATATATATATATGTATATATATATATATATATATATATATATATATATATATATATATATATATATATATATATATATATATATATATACATATATATATTTATATATATATATATATATATATATATATATATATATATATATATATATATATATATATATATATATATATATATATATATATATATATATATATATATATATATATATATATATATATATATATATATATATATATATATATATATATATATATATGTATATATACGTTATGAAAAGACGAGCCCAGCCGACCATGCCGACACGCCGCATCGATCGACCACAGCAACCGATGCGCCAGGGAATTGATGAGCCAGGAGAAACCAGCGTAGCAACAGCCAGGGTAACTACATCGAGACGACCAACGCCAACTTGCCCCATCGATCGGACGCAACGATCGATGCACCGTAGAAATGATGAGCCAGGAAGAATCCAGCGTAGCAACAACCCAGGAAGGCAACGCAGACACGACCAACGAGTACCAACGTGGAGGACCCATCGAACGATATTGGTTGTGCTGACTAGGTAGATTTAGTTAATAAAAGGTTTAGCGATAGGAATATCGAGTTAGTATCAAGCGTGCGTTCTATTGTAATCGGTCTTAAAACGTGAATAAATATTTTTTTTATAATACTCGTAACCATTCGAGCATTACTGGCGCAGTCGACGGCAAGTGCGTGGAAGTAGTGAAACGCTAAATTTCCTAAGTGCGAATTAAGGAAAAGACTTAGTGCGGAAAAAGCAGTGCTAAGTGAACCGGAAAAAATACAAGTCCAAGTGAAAATTAGGACTTAGTTAAACAAACCAAAAGTGACTATCAAGTGATATCGCAAATAGAAGCTGCACTTAGTGAAAATAAGCGCAGTTTTAACAAATAAAAGCGCTTGGAAACAGAGCACCTCACGAAAGCCCAACCCGAGCAACATTCATCGAGAATAACCGGATCATCGTCGAAGCCACTGGTGAGCGCATATCACTCAGTTTGCGTGATTCGGAGCGACGGAAGGACCCACACACATCTACCTACAACCTACCAGAGGACCATACTTGAGACTCCAGATGATGCTGAAAGCATTTCTGTAAGTAAAACACTCTTAAACTAAATCT